>NC_084758.1:35012285-35087037 GCF_033978785.1 Entelurus aequoreus | reverse complement strand
ACACAATAGTACAACTAGTATTGTAATATTTAATGTAAGGTGGACATGAAAGTACACATAATAGTACAACTAGTATTGTAATATTTAATGTAAGGTGGACATGAAAGTACACATAATAGTACAACTAGTATTGTAGTATTTAATGCAAGGTGGACATGAAAGTACACATAATAGTACAACTAGTATTGTAATATTTAATTAAGGTGGACATGAAAGTACACATAATAGTACAACTAGTATTGTAGTATTTAATGCAAGGTGGACATGAAAGTACACATAATAGTACAACTAGTATTGTAATATTTAATGCAAGGTGGACATGAAAGTACACATAATAGTACAACTAGTATTGTAGTATTTAATGCAAGGTGGACATGAAAGTACACATAATAGTACAACTAGTATTGTAATATTTAATGTAAGGTGGACATGAAAGTACACATAATAGTACAACTAGTATTGTAATATTTAATGTAAGGTGGACATGAAAGTACACATAATAGTACAACTAGTATTGTAATATTTAATGTAAGGTGGACATGAAAGTACACATAATAGTACAACTAGTATTGTAATATTTAATGTAAGGTGGACATGAAAGTACACAATAGTAAAACTAGTATTGTAATATTTAATGTAAGGTGGACATGAAAGTACACATTAGTACAACTAGTATTGTAATATTTAATGTAAGGTGGACATGAAAGTACACATAATAGTACAACTAGTATTGTAATATTTAATGTAAGGTGGACATGAAAGTACACATAATAGTACAACTAGTATTGTAGTATTTAATGTAAGGTGGACATGAAAGTACACATAATAGTACAACTAGTATTGTAGTATTTAATGCAAGGTGGACATGAAAGTACACATAATAGTACAACTAGTATTGTAATATTTAATGTAAGGTGGACATGAAAGTACACATAATAGTACAACTAGTATTGTAATATTTAATGTAAGGTGGACATGAAAGTACACATAATAGTACAACTAGTATTGTAATATTTAATGTAAGGTGGACATGAAAGTACACATAATAGTACAACTAGTATTGTAATATTTAATGTAAGGTGGACATGAAAGTACACATAATAGTACAACTAGTATTGTAATATTTAATGTAAGGTGGACATGAAAGTACACATAATAGTACAACTAGTATTGTAATATTTAATGTAAGGTGGACATGAAAGTACACATAATAGTACAACTAGTGTTGTAGTATTTAATGCAAGGTGGACATGAAAGTACACATAATAGTACAACTAGTATTGTAATATTTAATGTAAGGTGGACATGAAAGTACACATAATAGTACAACTAGTATTGTAATATTTAATGTAAGGTGGACATGAAAGTACACAATAGTACAACTAGTATTGTAATATTTAATGCAAGGTGGACATGAAAGTACACATAATAGTACAACTAGTATTGTAATATTTAATGTAAGGTGGACATGAAAGTACACATAATAGTACAACTAGTATTGTAATATTTAATGTAAGGTGGACATGAAAGTACACATAATAGTACAACTAGTATTGTAATATTTAATGTAAGGTGGACATGAAAGTACACATAATAGTACAACTAGTATTTTAATATTTAATGTAAGGTGGACATGAAAGTACACATAATAGTACAACTAGTATTGTAGTATTTAATGCAAGGTGGACATGAAAGTACACATAATAGTACAACTAGTATTGTAGTATTTAATGTAAGGTGGACATGAAAGTACACAATAGTACAACTAGTATTGTAATATTTAATTTAAGGTGGACATGAAAGTACACATAATAGTACAACTAGTATTGTAGTATTTAATGTAAGGTGGACATGAAAGTACACAATAGTACAACTAGTATTGTAATATTTAATGTAAGGTGGACATGAAAGTACACAAAATAGTACTAGTATTGTAATATTTAATGTAAGGTGGACATGAAAGTACGCAAAATAGTACAACTAGTATTGTAATATTTAATGTAAGGTGGACATGAAAGTACACATAATAGTACAACTAGTATTGTAATATTTAATGTAAGGTGGACATGAAAGTACACAATAGTACAACTGGTATTGTAATATTTAATGTAAGGTGGACATGAAAGTACACATAATAGTACAACTAGTATTGTAATATTTAATGCAAGGTGGACATGAAAGTACACATAATAGTACAACTAGTATTGTAATATTTAATGCAAGGTGGACATGAAAGTACACATAATAGTACAACTAGTATTGTAATATTTAATGCAAGGTGGACATGAAAGTACACATAATAGTACAACTAGTATTGTAATATTTAATGCAAGGTGGACATGAAAGTACACATAATAGTACAACTAGTATTGTAATATTTAATGTAAGGTGGACATGAAAGTACACATAATAGTACAACTAGTATTGTAATATTTAATGTAAGGTGGACATGAAAGTACACAATAGTACAACTAGTATTGTAATATTTAATGTAAGGTGGACATGAAAGTACACATAATAGTACAACTAGTATTGTAATATTTAATGCAAGGTGGACATGAAAGTACACATAATAGTACAACTAGTATTGTAATATTTAATGCAAGGTGGACATGAAAGTACACATAATAGTACAACTAGTATTGTAATATTTAATGCAAGGTGGACATGAAAGTACACATAATAGTACAACTAGTATTGTAATATTTAATGCAAGGTGGACATGAAAGTACACATAATAGTACAACTAGTATTGTAATATTTAATGCAAGGTGGACATGAAAGTACACAAAATAGTACAACTAGTATTGTAATATTTAATGTAAGGTGGACATGAAAGTACACAATAGTACAACTAGTATTGTAATATTTAATGCAAGGTGGACATGAAAGTACACATAATAGTACAACTAGTATTGTAATATTTAATGCAAGGTGGACATGAAAGTACACAATAGTACAACTAGTATTGTAATATTTAATGTAAGGTGGACATGAAAGTACACATAATAGTACAACTAGTATTGTAATATTTAATGCAAGGTGGACATAAAAGTACACAATAGTACAACTAGTATTGTAATATTTAATGCAAGGTGGACATGAAAGTACACATAATAGTACAACTAGTATTGTAATATTTAATGCAAGGTGGACATGAAAGTACACAATAGTACAACTAGTATTGTAATATTTAATGTAAGGTGGACATGAAAGTACACAATAGTACAACTAGTATTGTAATATTTAATGCAAGGTGGACATGAAAGTACACATAATAGTACAACTAGTATTGTAATATTTAATGCAAGGTGGACATGAAAGTACACATAATAGTACAACTAGCATTGTAATATTTAATGTAAGGTGGACATGAAAGTACACATAATAGTACAACTAGTATTGTAATATTTAATGTAAGGTGGACATGAAGTACACATAATAGTACAACTAGTATTGTAATATTTAATGTAAGGTGGACATGAAAGTACACATAATAGTACAACTAGTATTTTAATATTTAATGTAAGGTGGACATGAAAGTACACATAATAGTACAACTAGTATTGTAGTATTTAATGCAAGGTGGACATGAAAGTACACATAATAGTACAACTAGTATTGTAGTATTTAATGTAAGGTGGACATGAAAGTACACAATAGTACAACTAGTATTGTAATATTTAATTTAAGGTGGACATGAAAGTACACATAATAGTACAACTAGTATTGTAGTATTTAATGTAAGGTGGACATGAAAGTACACAATAGTACAACTAGTATTGTAATATTTAATGTAAGGTGGACATGAAAGTACACAAAATAGTACTAGTATTGTAATATTTAATGTAAGGTGGACATGAAAGTACGCAAAATAGTACAACTAGTATTGTAATATTAATGTAAGGTGGACATGAAAGTACACATAATAGTACAACTAGTATTGTAATATTTAATGTAAGGTGGACATGAAAGTACACAATAGTACAACTAGTATTGTAATATTTAATGTAAGGTGGACATGAAAGTACACATAATAGTACAACTAGTATTGTAATATTTAATGCAAGGTGGACATGAAAGTACACATAATAGTACAACTAGTATTGTAATATTTAATGCAAGGTGGACATGAAAGTACACATAATAGTACAACTAGTATTGTAATATTTAATGCAAGGTGGACATGAAAGTACACATAATAGTACAACTAGTATTGTAATATTTAATGTAAGGTGGACATGAAAGTACACATAATAGTACAACTAGTATTGTAATATTTAATGTAAGGTGGACATGAAAGTACACAATAGTACAACTAGTATTGTAATATTTAATGTAAGGTGGACATGAAAGTACACATAATAGTACAACTAGTATTGTAATATTTAATGCAAGGTGGACATGAAAGTACACATAATAGTACAACTAGTATTGTAATATTTAATGCAAGGTGGACATGAAAGTACACATAATAGTACAACTAGTATTGTAATATTTAATGCAAGGTGGACATGAAAGTACACATAATAGTACAACTAGTATTGTAATATTTAATGCAAGGTGGACATGAAAGTACACAAAATAGTACAACTAGTATTGTAATATTTAATGTAAGGTGGACATGAAAGTACACAATAGTACAACTAGTATTGTAATATTTAATGCAAGGTGGACATGAAAGTACACATAATAGTACAACTAGTATTGTAATATTTAATGCAAGGTGGACATGAAAGTACACAATAGTACAACTAGTATTGTAATATTTAATGTAAGGTGGACATGAAAGTACACATAATAGTACAACTAGTATTGTAATATTTAATGCAAGGTGGACATAAAAGTACACAATAGTACAACTAGTATTGTAATATTTAATGCAAGGTGGACATGAAAGTACACATAATAGTACAACTAGTATTGTAATATTTAATGCAAGGTGGACATGAAAGTACACAATAGTACAACTAGTATTGTAATATTTAATGTAAGGTGGACATGAAAGTACACAATAGTACAACTAGTATTGTAATATTTAATGCAAGGTGGACATGAAAGTACACATAATAGTACAACTAGTATTGTAATATTTAATGCAAGGTGGACATGAAAGTACACATAATAGTACAACTAGTATTGTAATATTTAATGCAAGGTGGACATGAAAGTACACATAATAGTACAACTAGTATTGTAATATTTAATGTAAGGTGGACATGAAAGTACACATAATAGTACAACTAGTATTGTAATATTTAATGCAAGGTGGACATAAAGTACACATAATAGTACAACTAGTATTGTAATATTTAATGTAAGGTGGACATGAAAGTACACAATAGTACAACTAGTATTGTAATATTTAATGCAAGGTGGACATGAAAGTACACATAATAGTACAACTAGTATTGTAATATTTAATGTAAGGTGGACATGAAAGTACACATAATAGTACAACTAGTATTGTAATATTTAATGCAAGGTGGACATGAAAGTACACATAATAGTACAACTAGTATTGTAATATTTAATGTAAGGTGGACATGAAAGTACACATAATAGTACAACTAGTCATTGTAATATTTAATGCAAGGTGGACATAAAGTACACATAATAGTACAACTAGTATTGTAATATTTAATGTAAGGTGGACATGAAAGTACACAATAGTACAACTAGTATTGTAATATTTAATGCAAGGTGGACATGAAAGTACACATAATAGTACAACTAGTATTGTAATATTTAATGTAAGGTGGACATGAAAGTACACATAATAGTACAACTAGTATTGTAATATTTAATGCAAGGTGGACATGAAAGTACACATAATAGTACAACTAGTATTGTAATATTTAATGTAAGGTGGACATGAAAGTACACATAATAGTACAACTAGTATTGTAATATTTAATGTAAGGTGGACATGAAAGTACACATAATAGTACAACTAGTATTGTAATATTTAATGTAAGGTGGACATGAAAGTACACAATAGTACAACTAGTATTGTAATATTTAATGCAAGGTGGACATGAAAGTACACATAATAGTACAACTAGTATTGTAATATTTAATGTAAGGTGGACATGAAAGTACACATAATAGTACAACTAGTATTGTAATATTTAATGTAAGGTGGACATGAAAGTACACATAATAGTACAACTAGTATTGTAATATTTAATGTAAGGTGGACATGAAAGTACACATAATAGTACAACTAGTATTTTAATATTTAATGTAAGGTGGACATGAAAGTACACATAATAGTACAACTAGTATTGTAGTATTTAATGCAAGGTGGACATGAAAGTACACATAATAGTACAACTAGTATTGTAGTATTTAATGTAAGGTGGACATGAAAGTACACAATAGTACAACTAGTATTGTAATATTTAATTTAAGGTGGACATGAAAGTACACATAATAGTACAACTAGTATTGTAGTATTTAATGTAAGGTGGACATGAAAGTACACAATAGTACAACTAGTATTGTAATATTTAATGTAAGGTGGACATGAAAGTACACAAAATAGTACTAGTATTGTAATATTTAATGTAAGGTGGACATGAAAGTACGCAAAATAGTACAACTAGTATTGTAATATTTAATGTAAGGTGGACATGAAAGTACACATAATAGTACAACTAGTATTGTAATATTTAATGTAAGGTGGACATGAAAGTACACAATAGTACAACTGGTATTGTAATATTTAATGTAAGGTGGACATGAAAGTACACATAATAGTACAACTAGTATTGTAATATTTAATGCAAGGTGGACATGAAAGTACACATAATAGTACAACTAGTATTGTAATATTTAATGCAAGGTGGACATGAAAGTACACATAATAGTACAACTAGTATTGTAATATTTAATGCAAGGTGGACATGAAAGTACACATAATAGTACAACTAGTATTGTAATATTTAATGCAAGGTGGACATGAAAGTACACATAATAGTACAACTAGTATTGTAATATTTAATGTAAGGTGGACATGAAAGTACACATAATAGTACAACTAGTATTGTAATATTTAATGTAAGGTGGACATGAAAGTACACAATAGTACAACTAGTATTGTAATATTTAATGTAAGGTGGACATGAAAGTACACATAATAGTACAACTAGTATTGTAATATTTAATGCAAGGTGGACATGAAAGTACACATAATAGTACAACTAGTATTGTAATATTTAATGCAAGGTGGACATGAAAGTACACATAATAGTACAACTAGTATTGTAATATTTAATGCAAGGTGGACATGAAAGTACACATAATAGTACAACTAGTATTGTAATATTTAATGCAAGGTGGACATGAAAGTACACATAATAGTACAACTAGTATTGTAATATTTAATGCAAGGTGGACATGAAAGTACACAAAATAGTACAACTAGTATTGTAATATTTAATGTAAGGTGGACATGAAAGTACACAATAGTACAACTAGTATTGTAATATTTAATGCAAGGTGGACATGAAAGTACACATAATAGTACAACTAGTATTGTAATATTTAATGCAAGGTGGACATGAAAGTACACAATAGTACAACTAGTATTGTAATATTTAATGTAAGGTGGACATGAAAGTACACATAATAGTACAACTAGTATTGTAATATTTAATGCAAGGTGGACATAAAAGTACACAATAGTACAACTAGTATTGTAATATTTAATGCAAGGTGGACATGAAAGTACACATAATAGTACAACTAGTATTGTAATATTTAATGCAAGGTGGACATGAAAGTACACAATAGTACAACTAGTATTGTAATATTTAATGTAAGGTGGACATGAAAGTACACAATAGTACAACTAGTATTGTAATATTTAATGCAAGGTGGACATGAAAGTACACATAATAGTACAACTAGTATTGTAATATTTAATGCAAGGTGGACATGAAAGTACACATAATAGTACAACTAGCATTGTAATATTTAATGTAAGGTGGACATGAAAGTACACATAATAGTACAACTAGTATTGTAATATTTAATGTAAGGTGGACATGAAAGTACACATAATAGTACAACTAGTATTGTAATATTTAATGTAAGGTGGACATGAAAGTACACATAATAGTACAACTAGTATTTTAATATTTAATGTAAGGTGGACATGAAAGTACACATAATAGTACAACTAGTATTGTAGTATTTAATGCAAGGTGGACATGAAAGTACACATAATAGTACAACTAGTATTGTAGTATTTAATGTAAGGTGGACATGAAAGTACACAATAGTACAACTAGTATTGTAATATTTAATTTAAGGTGGACATGAAAGTACACATAATAGTACAACTAGTATTGTAGTATTTAATGTAAGGTGGACATGAAAGTACACAATAGTACAACTAGTATTGTAATATTTAATGTAAGGTGGACATGAAAGTACACATAATAGTACAACTAGTATTGTAATATTTAATGTAAGGTGGACATGAAAGTACACATAATAGTACAACTAGTGTTGTAGTATTTAATGCAAGGTGGACATGAAAGTACACATAATAGTACAACTAGTATTGTAATATTTAATGCAAGGTGGACATGAAAGTACACAAAATAGTACAACTAGTATTGTAATATTTAATGTAAGGTGGACATGAAAGTACACATAATAGTACAACTAGTATTGTAATATTTAATGTAAGGTGGACATGAAAGTACACATAATAGTACAACTAGTATTGTAATATTTAATGTAAGGTGGACATGAAAGTACACATAATAGTACAACTAGTATTGTAATATTTAATGTAAGGTGGACATGAAAGTACACATAATAGTACAACTAGTATTGTAGTATTTAATGCAAGGTGGACATGAAAGTACACAATAGTACAACTAGTATTGTAATATTTAATGTAAGGTGGACATGAAAGTACACATAATAGTACAACTAGTATTGTAGTATTTAATGTAAGGTGGACATGAAAGTACACAATAGTACAACTAGTATTGTAATATTTAATGTAAGGTGGACATGAAAGTACACAAAATAGTACTAGTATTGTAATATTTAATGTAAGGTGGACATGAAAGTACGCAAAATAGTACAACTAGTATTGTAATATTTAATGTAAGGTGGACATGAAAGTACGCAAAATAGTACAACTAGTATTGTAATATTTAATGTAAGGTGGACATGAAAGTACACATAATAGTACAACTAGTATTGTAATATTTAATGCAAGGTGGACATGAAAGTACACATAATAGTACAACTAGTATTGTAATATTTAATGCAAGGTGGACATGAAAGTACACATAATAGTACAACTAGTATTGTAATATTTAATGCAAGGTGGACATGAAAGTACACATAATAGTACAACTAGTATTGTAATATTTAATGCAAGGTGGACATGAAAGTACACATAATAGTACAACTAGTATTGTAATATTTAATGCAAGGTGGACATGAAAGTACACAAAATAGTACAACTAGTATTGTAATATTTAATGTAAGGTGGACATGAAAGTACACAATAGTACAACTAGTATTGTAATATTTAATGCAAGGTGGACATGAAAGTACACAATAGTACAACTAGTATTGTAATATTTAATGCCAGGTGGACATGAAAGTACACAATAGTACAACTAGTATTGTAATATTTAATGTAAGGTGGACATGAAAGTACACATAATAGTACAACTAGTATTGTAATATTTAATGTAAGGTGGACATGAAAGTACACAATAGTACAACTAGTATTGTAATATTTAATGTAAGGTGGACATGAAAGTACACATAATAGTACAACTAGTATTGTAATATTTAATGTAAGGTGGACATGAAAGTACACATAATAGTACAACTAGTATTGTAGTATTTAATGCAAGGTGGACATGAAAGTACACATAATAGTACAACTAGTATTGTAATATTTAATTAAGGTGGACATGAAAGTACACATAATAGTACAACTAGTATTGTAGTATTTAATGCAAGGTGGACATGAAAGTACACATAATAGTACAACTAGTATTGTAATATTTAATGCAAGGTGGACATGAAAGTACACATAATAGTACAACTAGTATTGTAGTATTTAATGCAAGGTGGACATGAAAGTACACATAATAGTACAACTAGTATTGTAATATTTAATGTAAGGTGGACATGAAAGTACACATAATAGTACAACTAGTATTGTAATATTTAATGTAAGGTGGACATGAAAGTACACATAATAGTACAACTAGTATTGTAATATTTAATGTAAGGTGGACATGAAAGTACACATAATAGTACAACTAGTATTGTAATATTTAATGTAAGGTGGACATGAAAGTACACAATAGTAAAACTAGTATTGTAATATTTAATGTAAGGTGGACATGAAAGTACACATTAGTACAACTAGTATTGTAATATTTAATGTAAGGTGGACATGAAAGTACACATAATAGTACAACTAGTATTGTAATATTTAATGTAAGGTGGACATGAAAGTACACATAATAGTACAACTAGTATTGTAGTATTTAATGTAAGGTGGACATGAAAGTACACATAATAGTACAACTAGTATTGTAGTATTTAATGCAAGGTGGACATGAAAGTACACATAATAGTACAACTAGTATTGTAATATTTAATGTAAGGTGGACATGAAAGTACACATAATAGTACAACTAGTATTGTAATATTTAATGTAAGGTGGACATGAAAGTACACATAATAGTACAACTAGTATTGTAATATTTAATGTAAGGTGGACATGAAAGTACACATAATAGTACAACTAGTATTGTAATATTTAATGTAAGGTGGACATGAAAGTACACATAATAGTACAACTAGTATTGTAATATTTAATGTAAGGTGGACATGAAAGTACACATAATAGTACAACTAGTATTGTAATATTTAATGTAAGGTGGACATGAAAGTACACATAATAGTACAACTAGTGTTGTAGTATTTAATGCAAGGTGGACATGAAAGTACACATAATAGTACAACTAGTATTGTAATATTTAATGTAAGGTGGACATGAAAGTACACATAATAGTACAACTAGTATTGTAATATTTAATGTAAGGTGGACATGAAAGTACACAATGGTACAACTAGTATTGTAATATTTAATGCAAGGTGGACATGAAAGTACACATAATAGTACAACTAGTATTGTAATATTTAATGTAAGGTGGACATGAAAGTACACATAATAGTACAACTAGTATTGTAATATTTAATGTAAGGTGGACATGAAAGTACACATAATAGTACAACTAGTATTGTAATATTTAATGTAAGGTGGACATGAAAGTACACATAATAGTACAACTAGTATTTTAATATTTAATGTAAGGTGGACATGAAAGTACACATAATAGTACAACTAGTATTGTAGTATTTAATGCAAGGTGGACATGAAAGTACACATAATAGTACAACTAGTATTGTAGTATTTAATGTAAGGTGGACATGAAAGTACACAATAGTACAACTAGTATTGTAATATTTAATTTAAGGTGGACATGAAAGTACACATAATAGTACAACTAGTATTGTAGTATTTAATGTAAGGTGGACATGAAAGTACACAATAGTACAACTAGTATTGTAATATTTAATGTAAGGTGGACATGAAAGTACACAAAATAGTACTAGTATTGTAATATTTAATGTAAGGTGGACATGAAAGTACGCAAAATAGTACAACTAGTATTGTAATATTTAATGTAAGGTGGACATGAAAGTACACATAATAGTACAACTAGTATTGTAATATTTAATGTAAGGTGGACATGAAAGTACACAATAGTACAACTGGTATTGTAATATTTAATGTAAGGTGGACATGAAAGTACACATAATAGTACAACTAGTATTGTAATATTTAATGCAAGGTGGACATGAAAGTACACATAATAGTACAACTAGTATTGTAATATTTAATGCAAGGTGGACATGAAAGTACACATAATAGTACAACTAGTATTGTAATATTTAATGCAAGGTGGACATGAAAGTACACATAATAGTACAACTAGTATTGTAATATTTAATGCAAGGTGGACATGAAAGTACACATAATAGTACAACTAGTATTGTAATATTTAATGTAAGGTGGACATGAAAGTACACATAATAGTACAACTAGTATTGTAATATTTAATGTAAGGTGGACATGAAAGTACACAATAGTACAACTAGTATTGTAATATTTAATGTAAGGTGGACATGAAAGTACACATAATAGTACAACTAGTATTGTAATATTTAATGCAAGGTGGACATGAAAGTACACATAATAGTACAACTAGTATTGTAATATTTAATGCAAGGTGGACATGAAAGTACACATAATAGTACAACTAGTATTGTAATATTTAATGCAAGGTGGACATGAAAGTACACATAATAGTACAACTAGTATTGTAATATTTAATGCAAGGTGGACATGAAAGTACACATAATAGTACAACTAGTATTGTAATATTTAATGCAAGGTGGACATGAAAGTACACAAAATAGTACAACTAGTATTGTAATATTTAATGTAAGGTGGACATGAAAGTACACAATAGTACAACTAGTATTGTAATATTTAATGCAAGGTGGACATGAAAGTACACATAATAGTACAACTAGTATTGTAATATTTAATGCAAGGTGGACATGAAAGTACACAATAGTACAACTAGTATTGTAATATTTAATGTAAGGTGGACATGAAAGTACACATAATAGTACAACTAGTATTGTAATATTTAATGCAAGGTGGACATAAAAGTACACAATAGTACAACTAGTATTGTAATATTTAATGCAAGGTGGACATGAAAGTACACATAATAGTACAACTAGTATTGTAATATTTAATGCAAGGTGGACATGAAAGTACACAATAGTACAACTAGTATTGTAATATTTAATGTAAGGTGGACATGAAAGTACACAATAGTACAACTAGTATTGTAATATTTAATGCAAGGTGGACATGAAAGTACACATAATAGTACAACTAGTATTGTAATATTTAATGCAAGGTGGACATGAAAGTACACATAATAGTACAACTAGCATTGTAATATTTAATGTAAGGTGGACATGAAAGTACACATAATAGTACAACTAGTATTGTAATATTTAATGTAAGGTGGACATGAAAGTACACATAATAGTACAACTAGTATTGTAATATTTAATGTAAGGTGGACATGAAAGTACACATAATAGTACAACTAGTATTTTAATATTTAATGTAAGGTGGACATGAAAGTACACATAATAGTACAACTAGTATTGTAGTATTTAATGCAAGGTGGACATGAAAGTACACATAATAGTACAACTAGTATTGTAGTATTTAATGTAAGGTGGACATGAAAGTACACAATAGTACAACTAGTATTGTAATATTTAATTTAAGGTGGACATGAAAGTACACATAATAGTACAACTAGTATTGTAGTATTTAATGTAAGGTGGACATGAAAGTACACAATAGTACAACTAGTATTGTAATATTTAATGTAAGGTGGACATGAAAGTACACAAAATAGTACTAGTATTGTAATATTTAATGTAAGGTGGACATGAAAGTACGCAAAATAGTACAACTAGTATTGTAATATTTAATGTAAGGTGGACATGAAAGTACACATAATAGTACAACTAGTATTGTAATATTTAATGTAAGGTGGACATGAAAGTACACAATAGTACAACTAGTATTGTAATATTTAATGTAAGGTGGACATGAAAGTACACATAATAGTACAACTAGTATTGTAATATTTAATGCAAGGTGGACATGAAAGTACACATAATAGTACAACTAGTATTGTAATATTTAATGCAAGGTGGACATGAAAGTACACATAATAGTACAACTAGTATTGTAATATTTAATGCAAGGTGGACATGAAAGTACACATAATAGTACAACTAGTATTGTAATATTTAATGCAAGGTGGACATGAAAGTACACATAATAGTACAACTAGTATTGTAATATTTAATGTAAGGTGGACATGAAAGTACACATAATAGTACAACTAGTATTGTAATATTTAATGTAAGGTGGACATGAAAGTACACAATAGTACAACTAGTATTGTAATATTTAATGTAAGGTGGACATGAAAGTACACATAATAGTACAACTAGTATTGTAATATTTAATGCAAGGTGGACATGAAAGTACACATAATAGTACAACTAGTATTGTAATATTTAATGCAAGGTGGACATGAAAGTACACATAATAGTACAACTAGTATTGTAATATTTAATGCAAGGTGGACATGAAAGTACACATAATAGTACAACTAGTATTGTAATATTTAATGCAAGGTGGACATGAAAGTACACAAAATAGTACAACTAGTATTGTAATATTTAATGTAAGGTGGACATGAAAGTACACAATAGTACAACTAGTATTGTAATATTTAATGCAAGGTGGACATGAAAGTACACATAATAGTACAACTAGTATTGTAATATTTAATGCAAGGTGGACATGAAAGTACACAATAGTACAACTAGTATTGTAATATTTAATGTAAGGTGGACATGAAAGTACACATAATAGTACAACTAGTATTGTAATATTTAATGCAAGGTGGACATAAAAGTACACAATAGTACAACTAGTATTGTAATATTTAATGCAAGGTGGACATGAAAGTACACATAATAGTACAACTAGTATTGTAATATTTAATGCAAGGTGGACATGAAAGTACACAATAGTACAACTAGTATTGTAATATTTAATGTAAGGTGGACATGAAAGTACACAATAGTACAACTAGTATTGTAATATTTAATGCAAGGTGGACATGAAAGTACACATAATAGTACAACTAGTATTGTAATATTTAATGCAAGGTGGACATGAAAGTACACATAATAGTACAACTAGTATTGTAATATTTAATGCAAGGTGGACATGAAAGTACACATAATAGTACAACTAGTATTGTAATATTTAATGTAAGGTGGACATGAAAGTACACATAATAGTACAACTAGTATTGTAATATTTAATGCAAGGTGGACATAAAAGTACACATAATAGTACAACTAGTATTGTAATATTTAATGTAAGGTGGACATGAAAGTACACAATAGTACAACTAGTATTGTAATATTTAATGCAAGGTGGACATGAAAGTACACATAATAGTACAACTAGTATTGTAATATTTAATGTAAGGTGGACATGAAAGTACACATAATAGTACAACTAGTATTGTAATATTTAATGTAAGGTGGACATAAAAGTACACATAATAGTACAACTAGTATTGTAATATTTAATGTAAGGTGGACATGAAAGTACACAATAGTACAACTAGTATTGTAATATTTAATGTAAGGTGAACATGAAAGTACACAATAGTACAACTAGTATTGTAATATTTAATGTAAGGTGGACATGAAAGTACACATAATAGTACAACTAGTATTGTAATATTTAATGGGGCCTAAAAATGTGATGGTGAAATGTTGATGTGGTTGTAACCTTTGACCTCTCCAGGACCCAGGAAGTGTCCGTCATTGACCCACCAGAGACTCTACACTTGGACTGACATGTTGACTCTTTTAAAGGTGACTTTTTATCCAGAGTGTAAATACTAACTGTTGTTTTGTCCCAGCACTTTGCTGTTCTTTGTTTTGTTGAAGCTGCTGCCGTTGTTAGTCCATCATGGAGTCATGTTTTACTCACCGAGAGAATAAAACTGGATTCCTCTTTTAAAGCCGACTTTGTGCTCCACTTTGTCAACAAAGTAAACATGTAGTTGCAACACTTGGTGAATACTGCATGAAATACATCAAGTACTGTGATAATACTGCATGAAATACATCAAGTACTGTGATAATACTGCATGAAATACATCAAGTACTATGATAATACTGCACGAAATACATCAAGTACCGTGGTAATACTTCACGAAATACATCAAGTACAATGATAATACTGCACGAAATACATCAAGTACCGTGGTAATACTGCAAGAAATACATCAAGTACCGTGGTAATACTGCACGAAATACATCAAGTACCGTGGTAATACTGCACGAAATACATCAAGTACCGTGATAATACTGCACGAAATACATCAAGTACCGTGGTAATACTGCATGAAATACATCAAGTACCGTGGTAATACTGCATGAAATACATCAAGTACCGTGGTAATACTGCATGAAATACATCAAGTACCGTGGTAATACTGCATGAAATACATCAAGTACCGTGGTAATACTGCATGAAATACATCAAGTACCGTGGTAATACTGCACGAAATACATCAAGTACCGTGGTAATACTGCATGAAATACATCAAGTACCGTGGTAATACTGCACGAAATACATCAAGTACCGTGGTAATACTGCATGAAATACATCAAGTACCGTGGTAATACTGCACGAAATACATCAAGTACCGTGGTAATACTGCACGAAATACATCAAGTACCGTGGTAATACTGCATGAAATACATCAAGTACCGTGGTAATACTGCACGAAATACATCAAGTACCGTGGTAATACTGCATGAAATACATCAAGTACCGTGATAATACTGCACGAAATACATCAAGTACCGTGGTAATACTGCACGAAATACATCAAGTACCGTGGTAATACTACACGAAATACATCAAGTACTATGATAATACTGCACGAAATACATCAAGTACCGTGGTAATACTGCACGAAATACATCAAGTACCGTGGTAATACTGCACGAAATACATCAAGTACCGTGGTAATACTGCAAGAAATACATCAAGTACCGTGGTAATACTGCAAGAAATACATCAAGTATCGTGGTAATACTGCAAGAAATACATCAAGTACCGTGGTAATACTGCACGAAATACATCAAGTACCGTGGTAATACTGCAAGAAATACATCAAGTACCGTGGTAATACTGCATGAAATACATCAAGTACCGTGGTAATACTGCACGAAATACATCAAGTACCGTGGTAATACCGGTATACATATGTACATACATGACTTAGCTGGGTATACATATGTACATACATGACTTAGCTGGGTATACATACGTACATACATGACTTAGCTGGGTATACATATGTACATACATGACTTAGCTGGGTATACATATGTACATACATGACTTAGCTGGGTATACATACGTACATACATGACTTAGCTGGGTATACATATGTACATACATGACTTAGCTGGGTATACATATGTACATACATGACTTAGCTGGGTATACATATGTACATACATGACTTAGCTGGGTATACATATGTGCATACATGACTTAGCTGGG
This sequence comes from Entelurus aequoreus, assembly GCF_033978785.1. Taxonomy (NCBI): domain Eukaryota; kingdom Metazoa; phylum Chordata; class Actinopteri; order Syngnathiformes; family Syngnathidae; genus Entelurus; species Entelurus aequoreus. The sequence goes on along the minus strand of NC_084758.1, from coordinate 35,069,699 downwards.
TATACATATGTGCATACATGACTTAGCTGGGTATACATATGTGCATACATGACTTAGCTGGGTATACATATGTACATACATGACTTAGCTGGGTACACATATGTACATATATGACTTAGCTGGGTATACATATGTACATACATGACTTAGCTGGGTATACATATGTACATACATGACTTAGCTGGGTATACATATGTACATATATGACTTAGCTGGGTATACATATGTACATACATGACTTAGCTGGGTATACATATGTACATATATGACTTAGCTGGGTATACATATGTACATACATGACTTAGCTGGGTATACATATGTACATACATGACTTAGCTGGGTATACATATGTACATACATGACTTAGCTGGGTATACATATGTACATACATGACTTAGCTGGGTATACATATGTACATACATGACTTAGCTGGGTATACATATGTACATACATGACTTAGCTGGGTATACATATGTACATACATGACTTAGCTGGGTATACATATGTACATACATGACTTAGCTGGGTATACATATGTGCATACATGACTTAGCTGGGTATACATATGTGCATACATGACTTAGCTGGGTATACATATGTACATACATGACTTAGCTGGGTATACATATGTACATACATGACTTAGCTGGGTACACATATGTACATACATGACTTAGCTGGGTACACATATGTACATACATGACTTAGCTGGGTACACATATGTACATACATGACTTAGCTGGGTACACAAATGTACATACATGACTTAGCTGGGTATACATATGTACATACATGACTTAGCTTAGGGGCGGTATAGCTCGGTTGGTAGAGTGGCCGTGCCATCAACCTGAGGGTTGCAGGTTCGATTCCCGCTTCCGCCATCCTAGTGACTGCCGTTGTGTCCTTGGGCAAGACACTTTACCCACCTGCTCTCAGTGCCACCCACACTGGTTTAAATGTAACTTAGATATTGGGTTTTCACTATGTAAAGCGCTTTGAGTCACTAGAGAAAAGCGCTATATAAATATAATTCACTTCACTTCACTTAGCTGGGTACACATATGTACATACATGACTTAGCTGGGTATACATATGTACATACATGACTTAGCTGGGTATACATATGTACATACATGACTTAACTGGGTATACATATGTACATACATGACTTAGCTAGGTATACATATGTACATACATGACTTAGCTGGGTACACATATGTACATACATGACTTAGCTGGGTACACATATGTACATACATGACTTAGCTGGGTATACATATGTACATACATGACTTAGCTGGGTATACATATGTACATACATGACTTAGCTGGGTATACATATGTGCATACATGACTTAGCTGGGTATACATATGTGCATACATGACTTAGCTGGGTATACATATGTACATACATGACTTAGCTGGGTATACATATGTACATACATGACTTAGCTGGGTACACATATGTACATACATGACTTAGCTGGGTACACATATGTACATACATGACTTAGCTGGGTACACAAATGTACATACATGACTTAGCTGGGTACACAAATGTACATACATGACTTAGCTGGGTACACATATGTACATACATGACTTAGCTGGGTATACATATGTACATACATGACTTAGCTGGGTATACATATGTACATACATGACTTAGCTGGGTATACATATGTACATACATGACTTAGCTGGGTACACATATGTACATACATGACTTAGCTGGGTATACATATGTACATACATGACTTAGCTGGGTACACATATGTACATACATGACTTAGCTGGGTACATACATGACTTAGCTGGGTATACATATGCACATACATGACTTAGCTGGGTACACATATGTACATACATGACTTAGCTGGGTATACATATGTACATACATGACTTAGCTGGGTATACATATGTACATACATGACTTAGCTGGGTATACATATGTACATACATGACTTAGCTGGGTATACATATGTACATACATGACTTAGCTGGGTATACATATGTACATACATGACTTAGCTGGGTATACATATGTACATACATGACTTAGCTGGGTATACATATGTACATACATGACTTAGCTGGGTATACATATGCACATGCATGACTTAGCTGGGTATACATATGTACATACATGACTTAGCTGGGTATACATATGTACACACATGACTTAGCTGGGTATACATATGTACATACATGCACATAATTTGAACATCCCAGCCCTAAGTAATGCAATGAGTAATAGAATGTAAATAGCATCACATGTCCTCCAGGGTATGATTAGCAGCTAGCAGTTAGCTTGTGAACTTGATGCCAAACAGCCATTAGCCTACAATAAAAGTTGCAATACAGTTTGAAGCACATAGCAAGTGATATTAAAGTGTATATAAAGTAACTCCCCCACACTGCCGATGAAACAAAAGACAAAGTTGACTAACTTTCACAGCTTTTTGATGCAATGATGCGTTCATTGCCCCCTCCAGTGTCGTAAAAGTGAACTACACTCAAGCAAACCAATAACCAAAAAAGAAAAGAACAGTCTTTAGGACACCCAGCATGTGCAGTAGCCATGTTTAGGCAGCGGGATATTTTTGGACGAGCACACTGTGGAGTAAACTTGAAGAAGTCCGCCAACACGCCTCGTCTGCGTCTTTTATGATTAAAGCCATTTTCAAGAAGGATATTTAATAATAGATTTTATTTGTAAAAAGCACTTTACATTGAGTAAACCACCTCAAAGTGCTACAGTGTATTAAAATAAAAATATGATAACAAATAAAAACAGCCAAATAGTTAAAACTAGTATGCATTAGGGCTGCAACAGCTAATCGATTAGAAATAGTTGGCGATTAATTTAGTCATCGATTCGTTTGATCCATGCTATGCGCATGCGCAGAGGCAATTTTTATTTATTTTTTTAAATATATATATATTTTTAATAAACTTATTTATAAACTGCAACATGTACAAACAGCTGAGAAACAATAATCAAAATAAGTATGGTGCCAGTATGCTGTTTTTTTTTCAATAAAATACTGGAAAGGATAGAAATGTAGTTTGTCTCTTTTATCCGATTATTAATCGAAGTAATAGACAGATTAATTGATTATCAAATTAATCGTTAGTTGCAGCCTTATGGTAAATGGGTCGTACTTGTATAGCGCTTTTCTACCTTTTTTTAAGGAACCTTCTACCATCCTAGTCACGTCCGTTGTGTCCTTGAGCAAGTTACTTCACCCTTGCTCCTGATGGGTCTGGTTAGCGCCGTTCATGGCAGCTCCCGCCATCAGTGTGTGAATGTGGAAAATAGTGTCAAAGTCGCAGCCCTAGTATGCATACCGTATTTCCTTGAATAGCCGCCGGGGCGCTAATTAATTTAAAATCTCTTCTCACTCCTGCGCTTACCAAAAGCATGCGGGATGGGCAAGCATGCGCTAATTATTTTAAAACCTCTTCTCACTCCGGCGCTTACCTTATCATGAAAAGCCCATTTAATTAAAAAAAAACGTTATTAGGGTCTTACATTTACTTATAAATGATGTCCCTGTGCAGCTGCTTCTGATCAAAGGCAGTCTTCCTTATCTTTCTTCAGTTTTAAAAGTCTCTGGAGATATTCCTTTAATTATTTCCTCCTGCTTCGATTGAAAGTCCAGTTTAGAAAACTGTTTTATTTTAGATATGTAATCCTCCATGGTAAAAGTGCAAGCAAACGATCGCTGCTCACGCTTGCTGCTTGTTGTCTTCTTCTGCAGCACCGGTAGTCGAAAGAAGGATCACTAGCGCCCTCTACCACCAGGAGGCGGGAGTCATTTAATGACTCATATTTGACCCGGCGGAAGTGCCAAGCATGCGCTAATTATTTTGCGAAACGAGTTTGACCCGGCTGTAATTCTAGGCAGGCGAATACTATATTCCCGGCGGCAATTCAAGGAAATACGGTATATCTAAAAGGAAGGGTTTTTAAGCCTTTTTTTAAAAGCAGCCACAGTCTGTGGTGCCCCCAGGTGGTCAGGGAGAGCGTTCCACAGACTGGGAGCGGCGGAGCAGAAAGCCTGGTCTCCTTGTTCGTAGCTTTGTCCTCGGAGGTTGGAGGAGGTTAGCCTGTCCGGAGCGGAGGTGTCGTGTGGAGGATTTGGGGGTGAGAAACTATTTTTTTTAAAAGAGAAACCACATCTTGTAAGACCATGTCCGCCAACCCTGGAAGTTTGAATGAGTGCTACAAGTTGTGAGTTCAAATACTTTATTTTTTCACGTTTTTTTGCAAGTTCAATGTTGACAGTAGCACATAAGATATGTTTTGATTGCTGATGCGGGTTTATGGGTTTTTAAATGCGGCAGAAAATAACCCGTTTTGTACGCCGATGATGTGATTCAGTGCCCAGTAAATGTGTTCCTGTATAGTATTTCTCCAGCAATGGTCATGTGGTGACATCAGTGATGCTATTTGGAGAGGAAGTGGGACATCACTGAAGGCCTAGGTGGGAAACACACGGCTCAAAAGCTAAGGTATGAACAAATATGTACATCAGGGGTCACCAACCTTTTTGAAAGCAAGAGCTACTTCTTGGGTAGTGATTAATGCGAAGGGCTACCAGTTTGATACACACTTAAATAAATTGCCAGAAATAGCCAATTTGCTCAATTTACCTTTAACTCTGTTATTATTAATAATTAATGATATTTACACTTAATTGAACGGTTTAAAAGAGGAGAAAACACAAAACAAATGACAATTAAAGCTGCAAGCAGCGTTGGACGGGTCCGCATTTTGGCAGGTGTTAGTCCTCGGTGTCCCAATACTTTTGTCCAGTGGTAGTCCTGAGTGAGACCTACATAGAGGTTTTTGTTTCGTGTCTTTACGATATTCGTACTGGGAGTTAGAGGAAGTTGTGTCTGTGTCTTTTTCCTAGGTGCTGCGGCACAGTGGTTGTTTTCTTTGACGGCGCGTAAAATCACAGCAGCGGAGCAACTTTAGTGCTGCGGGTCTTTGAAGGCTCGTAAAATCTAAACGGCAGCACTAATCACAACTCTTTCGTCAACTTTTAATCAGAAGGGTTCAATCTCTCTCCTGTAGCAGTTTGAAGCCGAAACGACAAACGCGCTCAAAATTTACTTTTGAAGGAGAAATAACAAACTTCCTGTTGATTTTTGCTGAAGGATGGCAATCTATGAAATGTAGGTCTAGGCGAGACCTACATAGAGGTATTTGTTTCATGTCTCTAAGACGTTCCTACCGGAAGTTACAAGCAGTTTTGTCTGAGTTTTCCTCTGAGGAGCAGTTTTTTCTGTTTTTAAAAAAAATTATGTAGAGCACAATTTTGAGTTTTGGGGTTCGGTTTTTTTTTTAGATCGCAATTTCCAACAGTCCCGATGTTTGTGAGAATTTTGGTGAGTTTTGAAGTATTTTAAGGGAGTCAAATTACAGCTCAAAAATCAAAAATTAGTGTTTTTAGTCATTTTTTGTCTTGAAGGGGAAATTGCCAACTTCCTGTTGGTTTTCGCCCGAAGATGTGAAATTATGAAAGGTAGGTCTAAGTGAGACCTACATACAGGTTTTTGTTTCATGTCTCTACGACATTCCTACTGGGAGTTACAGGCAGTTTTCTTCCTAGGGGGCGCTAGAGTGCAATTTAGATTTTTGGGGATTGGTTTTTTTACTGAACTGGTTGGGGCACGTTTTTGTATGTGTGTGTACAATTTGGTGAGTTTTGAAGCATGTTAAGGGGGGCAAAGTAGTGCGCAACGGTGCGGAATAATAATAATAAAACCTTACAATAACAATAGGTTCCTTTGTAACCAGTACTAAGGACTCCCTGTGGGAGTCCTTTGTACTGGTTACAGGGCGGACCCTAATTAAATTTTGAAACATAGTTTATCTTCAATTTCGACTCTTTAAAATTCAAAATTCTACTGAAAAAAAGAAGAGAAAAACTAGCTAATTCGAATCTTTTTGAAAAAATTTAAAAAAGAATTTATGGAACATCATTAGTAATTTTTCCTGATTAAGATTAATTTTAGAATTTTGATGACATGTTTTAAATAGGTTAAAATCCAATCCACACTTTGTTAGAATATATAACAAATTGGACCAAGCTATATTTCTAACAAAGACAAATCATTATTTCTTCTGGATTTTCCAGAACAAAAATTTTAAAAGAAATTCAAAAGACTTTGAAATGAGATTTAAATTTGATTCTACAGATTTTCTAGATTTGCCAGAATAATTTTTTTGAATTTTAATCATAATAATTTTGAAGAAATATTTTACAAATATTCTTCGTCGAAAAAAACAGAAGCTAAAATGAAGAATTAAATTAAAATGTATTTATTATTCTTTACAATAAAAAAAATTAATTTACTTGAACATTGATTTAAATTGTCAGGAAAGAAGAGGAAGGAATTTAAAAGGTAAAAAGGTATATGTGTTTAAAAATCCTAAAATCATTTTTAAGGTTGTATTTTTTCTCTAAAATTGTCTTTCTGAAAGTTATAAGAAGCAAAGTAAAACAATTAATGAATTTATTTAAACAAGTGAAGACCAAGTCTTTAAAATATTTTCTTGGATTTTCAAATTCTATTTGAGTTTTGTCTCTTAGAATTAAAAATGTCGGGCAAAGCGAGACCAGCTTGCTAGTAAATAAATAACATTTAAAAAATAGAGGCAGCTCACTGGTAAGTGCTGCTATTTGAGCTATTTTTAGAACAGGCCAGCGGGCTACTCATCTGGTCCTTACGGGCTACCTGGTGCCCGCGGGCACCGCGTTGGTGACCCCTGATGTACATGGTTGTGTGCATGTTCCAAATAAGAGTTCATCTATGGAATAATTTATAATTGGAAATGAAAATATGAAACACACCATATATAAAAACACTTACTGGTAAGTATAAAACTGAATTATGAAGATCTGTATACACATTATGGAACATTTGTTTTATTTTTTAAGTACATTTATATTTTTTTTTAAAAAGGGTTGGCAAAATGAACTGACGCTTCAGCCTTCAACTTTTCAAAAGTTTATTCTTTAGAAGTACACAATGTTGTATATTAATACATGCACTTGACTGAAATAAACAGCGGTGATCTAAAACATGTCATCTATAAATGTTAGCATCATATTAACAATGATGTCACATGTCACATGTGCTCATGTTAGTCAAGTCAAAGTTTTGACACTATTTCAAATCCTGCAGCTTCATTTTCTGCGGCTGTTACTTGTTTCTTCCACTGGTACTTATATATATATATATGTATCATTTGCTGCTTTCTTTCTTCCACTGGTACTTATATATATATGTATCATTTGCTGCTTTCTTTCTTCCACTGGTACTTATATATATATATGTATCATTTGCTGCTTTCTTTCTTCCACTGGTACTTATATATATATATATATGTATCATTTGCTGCTTTCTTTCTTCCACTGGTACTTATATATATATGTATCATTTGCTGCTTTCTTTCTTCCACTGGTACTTATATATATATATGTATCATTTGCTGCTTTCTTTCTTCCACTGGTACTTATATATATATATATATATGTATCATTTGCTGCTTTCTTTCTTCCACTGGTACTTGTATATATATATGTATCATTTGCTGCTTTCTTTCTTCCACTGGTACTTATATATATATATGTATCATTTGCTGCTTTCTTTCTTCCACTGGTACTTATATATATATATATGTATCATTTGCTGCTTTCTTTCTTCCACTGGTACTTATATATATGTATCATTTGCTGCTTTCTTTCTTCCACTGGTACTAGGGGTGTAACAGTACACAAAAATTTTGGTGTAGAGGTCTCGGTTCGGTTCATTTTCGGTACAGTATGAAAGCAACAAAATATAAATGTTTTGGTTATATACCAAATTTGTAAACAATGGCTTTATCCTTTTAACATTGGGAACACTATAATAATTCTGCCCACGTTAATCAACATTAAACTGCCTCAAGTTGTTGCTCAGATTAAATAAAATGACAAAACTTCTACATAAAAAAAGTGCAACATTAAACTGTTTCAAGTCAACTCATCATGCTTAATTTATTACAGCATTTGGGAAGCCTGTAGTTGATTTTTATTATGTGCATTTTATATTTGTATCAACATGTGACAGCAGGGACCCTGCCATTCAAAACTAGGCTGCTCCATTACTAATGATTCATGTAACTATAGCTGAAAAAATAGTACAATAGCAATAGGAGAGACTATTCATCCCTGAACACCATGGAGTTCATGTAGGCTTTATGATGCACTTACATTATTATATCAACTATCAGAGACAGAAACTCTTCATTTAACATAATGTCCTTTTTTGCTGCTTCAACACAGCTCAATCAACACAGAAAAAGGTCAAGTGAAATAACAGACAGACAGGGCTTTGCTATACGTAACACACACACACCGCAAAATGAGCTAACGTTACGCTAAAAGCGAATTAGCCTTCACCTCAAGCCAGGACTGCGAGCGAGCTGAAACTGCAGTTTATATTTCTAGAAGGTCAACGGGCTCATCATGATGTTACTAGTAGTTGACTGGGAGGTGTTTATTATAACTTGGGGAGAGTCCGCTGCCTGATGCTTACCTGCAAAATGCTAAGAACTGACTACATGCGCAGAAGGAAGCGGAGCTGCTTGTTAAGACTTTAGCCTAGGCGGCTCCTTTATATGTTCGTGTGGAAACTCGTTCGGTACACCTCCGAACCGAACCCCACGTACCGAAACGGTTCAATACAAATACACGTACCGTTACACCCCTAATATGTATCATTTGCTGCTTTGTTTCTTCCACTGGTACTTACATATATGTATCATTTGCTGCTGTTGTCAGCAGCACACTTGTGTTTCTTCCACTGGTACTTATAGGAGAAGCTTTCACCACACACACTGCAACTCAACACCTTCTCACCCGTGTGTGTCCTCATGTGTTTGACAAGTGTCGATCGGTCAGCAAAGCTTTTGTCGCAGCTCGAACAGGAATATGGTCTTTCGCCAGTGTGTATTCTCATGTGTACTTTCAAACAGTGACTTTGTGTAAAACCTTTGCTGCAGATTGAACAAGAAAAGGGTCTTTCTCCCGTGTGTATTCTTATGTGTATTTTCAGATGCTTATTCTGTTTGAAACCTTTCCCACAAAAAGGACAGTCAAAGGGCTTCTCCCCGGTGTGTATTCTCATGTGGATTTTCACATCTTCCTTCCGAGAGAATCTTTTACTACAGACTGAGCACGTGTATGGTTTTTCTCCGGTGTGTATTCTCATGTGTCTCTTCAGGTTACGACGGCGATGAAAGGTTTTATCACAGTGAGAACATGTCAAGTGTGCTTTAGTATCTTCATCGTCGGAGTCAGGAGATTGCGACGTCGTGTCGTCACTATCTGATAGTGGAGATAACATCTTGTCTGCTGGTGGTCCTCCACTGTGGTCTCCAGCATTAGAGGCAGGAGAGTGTGACCTTAATTGTGGGGCTAACATCGTATCTGCTGGTGGTCCTCCATTATCAGAGTCAGGAGAGTGTGACCTTGACCGTGGAGCTGAGATCTTGTCTGGTGGTGGTCCTCCACAGTGGTCTCCACCAGCTTCTCTTGTCATGTGTTGAGCTGAGCTGCTGCTTGGAGGCTTTTCCTCTCTCTCCTCATCATCTTCACCCTTCACAAGCACACCAGTCACTGGCATGTTGTTGACATCAAGCTCCTCCAAGAGACTGATGCTGTGGTCCTCCTCTTCCTCTTTAACGTGGGAGGGGCTGTGGTACCCACTGATCCATCCCGGTGGTCCACTCCTGTTGAAATATCAACAATTATATTGATATAAGTGATGATTTGATTATGTTTAGCACTTAGCAACACTGCTACATGATGCTTAGTGTCTGACTAAAGCTGCATCTTTTTAGGAAAGCTTCTAAAACTTGAAGATCCTCCTCCTTCAACATTAAAAGGTTCTGAACCATCTTTTGTCCCAAAGTAATCATCATTGGCTCTCACAAAGTCTGCGTGATTAGCATTGTTGTTGATGGGGAAAGGATCTGTGGTTCCTCATTCACACTCAAACCGGCTCAGGAATCTCTGTGAGATTGATTGTATTTTGATCATATCTATTTATGTAAGTCTTGTGCTGTCATAAATCAGGGGCCGTACTTATCAAGCTTCTTAGAGTGCCATTTTACACTTAAGTCCTGAGAATTTGCGAAATTTAGTCCTACTCTCAAACTTAAGAATAAAAGCTTTTTATCAACGTTCTTAAGTCTAAGAATCACTCCTACTCTCCACGATATTTAAAAGACCTTCAGAGGTGTCTTAAGTGGTTAGGAGTTGCCAGCAGGGGATGGCACTGAGGCGAGAGAGACGTGCGCGAACGTTCAGGGAGCGGAAGGATGTCCTGGATTTGTTTGATGACGAGCAGCTGATTAAAAGGTATCGTATAGACAGAGCGGGTATTATTTTTGTCACAGATTTAATACTTTTCGATTCCTTGTTGATTTCTGCATGTGTCTGCAGTGGGCTAGTATATATAGAGCCACCCACACCAGTTTCAAATGAGTTGCCTAATTAATGAATTGGAAAGAAAATGTTATGAGAGTAGCGTATGTGAGGTGAGTGACGTCAGTGAGTGTGTGGGCGAGAGAAGAGAGGGAGCAGTAGCGTGAGTGCCGGCGGGGACTAGTTTGTTTTGTATTATTTTGTAGTTTATTGTCAAAATATACACTCCCATTGTCCACTTAAATATTTCTAAGATATTTCTTTATTCTTAGACAACGGATCCCCTTCCGTGATTGGTCATTTCTATGGACACAGAAATGACGTCACCTAAAATTGCGTTTACGGCACATAGTAATGTCGTAATTCAGCTCTGAGTGTGACACTTAAGATTCAGTCCTACACTTCGCTGAAAGTGTGAGTAAGACGCTTGATAACTAACTTTTAAGTGCGGCTTTCAGCGAATAATTTATTTACTCTTAAGTCAACTCTCAGCAGACTTCTTAGGAGTAATTCTAAGAAGCTTGATAAGTACGGCCCCTGGTCTAAAGACTTTAAAAGTTCAAGTACCAATGATAGTCACACACACCAGGTGTGGTGAAAATTGCCCTCTGCATTTGACCCATCCCCATGTTCGCCCCTTGGGAGTTGAGGGGAGCAGTGAGCAGCAGCGGTGGCCACGCCCGGGAATCATTTTTGGTGATTTAACACCTTATTCCATCCCTTGATGCAGAGATGTAATGGCTCCCATTTTTATAGTCTTTGGTATGACTCGGCCGGGGTTTGAACTCTCGACCTACCCATCTCACGGCGGACACTTGTGATGGGTCAAATGCAGAGGATCATTTCGCCACACCGAGTGTGTGTGTGTGACAATCATTGCTACTTTAACTTCAACTTAATATAAAATTGGTAATAAGGACATATAAAGTTAGTAATAACATACAAAGTTAGTAATAACAAAGTTAGTAATGACATATAAAGCTAGTAATGACATATAAAGTTAGTAATGAGGACGTATACAGTTGGTAATGAGGACATAAAGGTTAGTAGTGAGGGCATATGCAGTTGGTAATGAGGACATATGCAGTTGGTAATGAGGACGTATACAGTAGTTAGTAATGAGGACATATGCAGTTGGTAATGAGGACATATGCAGTTAGTAATGAGGACATATGCAGTTGGTAATGAGGACATATGCAGTTGGTAATGAGGACATATGCAGTTGGTAATGAGGACATATGCAGTTGGTAATGAGGACGTATACAGTTGGTAATGAGGACATATAAAGTTAGTAAACAAACCTGATGTGTGTGACACAACTTGATGTTTCTTCCAAACTGCGTCCAGTCGTTGACGTTGTGGCTCCTTCTCCACTTTACTTGGACAAAGTTCCCCCTCAACTACTCACTGATTCCCCCACACTGGCAGCATTAGTACGTCACACATTTCCACGCATCACGATTTGTACGTCACACGTGACATTTCACACGTCATCGCTATTTGGCCACACTTCCGCCTCTCTTTGCTAGCAGCTAGCAAGCTACCTAGCATGCTAAGCTAAGCTCGCCAGAGAAGCGTCGAGTTCCTCCTGACACAAATAATGAATAACGTCCAGTTTGTCCCGCCGTAGGTGAACAGGTAGAAAGACAAAATGAGCATTAACGCGGACATAAAAGTTCACACTGTACTGGTGCCTTTTTTAGGACAGATTTCTAGTAGAAGACACGACGATCAGTTTGCGCATGTGAACGGGCACGTCACTTCCTGTAGACGTTTCCTTCTACGTTGTTGCAGACCGAGCCAGTGCACCCTCTGGATGTAAATGACCATGAATGTATGTATGTGTGTATAGATGTAAATGACCATGAATGTGTGTAATAGTGTGATGTTGTTGCGCTATATTATGAATTAGACAGGGTGTAATGTTTTATTTTGAAGTATCGCTTTTATTTTATGAAGAACCGGATGTCTGGTGTCTTTTCGGTTGTTTACTTCCTCTTCCTTCGAACTTTGAATGGAAGGTAATAGTTCTTCACTGCTCCGTGTTTCTTCATATTGTAAATATTCTTCCTAAACGTTCCTTTTAAAAGTTAACCCAATAACGTTGTGGGTATAAGTAATGTGTTTTAAGTAATTTGCTGCACCATTTCGTTTATTTAGAACTAGAGCGTCGACTGTGTGAATTGTTTGGTCGCATTTACGCATGGTACTATTTACACCACACAGGAGCAGATATCAGTCCGCCAGAAAGCTGAAACCTGTGTATGTGTTTCGTATTTCCAACACAGGTATGTGGATTTGTGCATTATTATTTTTTTATGATAAAACGTTTTTGTTAATGTAATTAATTTTTTTATTTTTTATATGATGAATGTTTGTTACTTCCTCTTCCTTTCGGACTTTTGAGTGGAAGGAGCAGATATCAGTCCGCCAGAAAGCTGAGACCTGTGTGTGTGTTTCGTATTTCCAACACAGGTTACCAATAAATAATGAAACGAAGGCATGGTGAAGTGTCTTTTATTTAAAAAAAAAAACTGCACAACGCAGAATAAGACTCACTACATGTGTATAGATGGTAGATGTAAATGATCATGAATGTATGTATGTGGGTATAGATCACTGGTTCTTAACCTGGGTTCGATCGAACCCTAGGGGTTCGGTGAATTGGCCTCAGGGGTCCGGCGGAGGTTGAACAAGGTGATGTTCATGCACGGTTTAGTATGGGGAACATATTCACCATTAATTAGTTGCTTATTAACATGCTAATTAGCAGAGGTGTGGACTCGAGTCACATGACTTGGACTCGAGTCAGACTCGAGTCATGAATTTGATGACTTTAGACTCGACTTGACAAAATGTAAAGAGACTTGCAACTCGACTTAGACTTTAACATCAATGACTTGTGACTTCACTTGGACTTGAGCCTTTTGACTTGACATGACTTGCTACTTTCCCCAAAACCCAAAGCTTAAAAAGTTATTTGGGAGCGCTCCGTATTTTTCATTTTCTTCGTCTGTGTCTATCAGCGTGTGTGCTGCTTGTCAGCGTGTGTGCTGTCAGTACAACAGCCAATCAGATTAGATCTAGGTTGTTTTCATCACACAGCATTCATCCAATCAAATTGCAGGACAACCAATGAAGAAGAGTTGTCAAACAACGCAGCAGTGAGAAACAATTATGCCAAAGTTGGTTTTCCTTCGGGTATAAAAACTACGACTTGGTCAACAAAAAACGAATTGCCGTATGCAAATCACGCAGGTGGAATATTACAGACGGAGATGCAACAACTTCCAACTTCGTTCGACATTTGAAGTTGCACAAAGAACGGTAAGTTTTGAATGTAAGATAACGTTTATTGGCTAAGTAACGTGACTTTTATTTGCTGTGTAGTTAAATCAGTGAGGCTGTAAACTCACTGCTAACGTTATAACCATATACATCTTATAAGTAGACGCAGCATCGAGCGCTACTGCCTACTGGCGCAGACGAGACGCGGGGCCGCCATCTTGGAGTGGTGATCCGCTCCACTCAGTGCAATTCATTTGGCAGGAGCAATGAACTGTCAGCGCATTTAATTCATTTTACCTCACTGAATACCACTGATTTTCACATGTTTTTTTGTCATACGTGTAGCTATGATAACGGACACATGTTTTGGCGTGTTTTATTATTCATAGTTTGCTTAACATTAATAGAATATTCTTATATGCTATAAGTGACCAGACGTCCGAGATCAAAACTGGGAATATAATCCCAGAGAAGGGGAAAAAACGGTCAGCTATTTTTAAGTTGAAGAAACAATATGATTAGGTTATATATACATGCTACATAAACAATGTATGAATACATTAGATATATATATATCTTATAGACTGTATCTCTGTTGCTGCAGCAGCAGAGAGTTTATTCTGTCTTGACACTTTGTATTGATATTTTGTATTACATTCTTCCCTTAAATTATCATGTTTACAGTGATTGTTATATATGTATTTTTTATGTATGTCGCTTTGGATAAAAGCGTCTGCCAAATACTTAAACATAGACATACCGGTATATAAACACCTGAAAGTCTTTATATCAGCTAAAACCACCAATCTGTTTCATTGGATTCAGAATAAAACCAAATTCTGTTTTACCCAGCAATGTTAGTATTTGAATATTGTTACTTGAAGACTTATTCCTGGTTACAATTATACTGTTAAGAAAGTACTGTCTTATATTTTGCCTAAAATGAGAATGCATCATCATCAGTGGCGGCTGGTGAATTTAGTTTTAGGTGGGGCTGAAAGTTTGTAAACCAAACCCCTGTAGGGGGTCATCCTCCCCCAGAAGATTTATTTGTGATTTTCACATACAAATATTGAAGATCTTTGCTCCTTCTCAACTCTGTGGTAATATTCTTTTCATAAAATACAACCAATAGTACGTTAATGTTAAATCTTACTTGTGAAAAGTAATCCCCCGATTCCTATTTTCAACAGTCCGCTCATTTGAGTAGAAAAACGCTGAACACCAGCTCGGCATCTTTGTTTCCTACCTGTCAACTGTTAGTTTAGGCTGCTCGCCGGCTCCTCATTACCACTTCAAGATGGCAGACGAATTTCTCGCATCACAGCAGCCAATGCTGCGTCTACTTATAAGATGTCTGTGGTTATAACGTCATTGCAAACACAGCAATCTGTTGAGTCCACTGCAGTTTGCTACCTTATTCATACTTTTTGTCAAGTGATTTGTTTTAAGCAGGGTTGCATGAGGTACCTATTCATAACGTTACGTTAGTCAATGTATCACACACAGTAACTTAACGTTAGACAGCGGTCAGCAGCACCGCGTATTTTAGCCACCTACCAAAAGACAAACATAGTCAAATAAAGGTCAGTTAAAATGTATACTATATTAAGAATATGTGTACATAATGCATAGAGCCCTGACATCTAAAAAGTACAACTCTGTTCATTGTTTTGTTCACGTATTTGTTATGTTTTTCATGTGTACGCACACATAAACACACATACAGTATGAGATGAGATCAATGAGATAAGGTAAGAACAGGATAGAAACTGCTGTGGAACTAGTTACAATACAATATGCCATGGAAATACAATGTTAACACTTTTGTACAAATAAGTACAGTTGCACTTGTTTTTTCAAATGTGTTTATTCTGTAAAGGAATGAGTTAAATGTTTAAAATGACTGGTTAATAGTGCTATTATGAAGTGCAATGTCAGCACTATTGCAATTTCAAATGCACTTGTTTTAATAAATAAATACAGCGTTTTAAAAGCATACACAATATGTGTAAATATATTGGTCTGTGGTTAAAAGGACTTGAAAGGACTCGAAACTCAAAATGCAGGACTTGGGACTTGACTTGAGACTTTCCAGTCTTGACTTTGGACTTGACTCGGGACTTGCCTGTCTTGACTCGGGACTTGACTCGAGACTTGAGGGCAAAGACTTGAGACTTACTTGTGACTTGCAAAGCAATGACTTGGTCCCACCTCTGCTAATTAGTAATTAGCTCTTAACTAGTCATTATTAAGTACATGCCTTATTCGGCATGGCCTTATTATAACCCGAACCCTAACCAAATAACTAAGTATTTGTTACTTAACCTTTCCTGTGATAAAATGGCAACCAAGGTAATCAAAAAGGTTAACCAACGAACAAGATTTCTCTACAGAATTTCCTCTCTGGTCAACAAAAGCACCTTGAGGATTCTGGCGGGAACTCTCGTTCAACCCTTTTTCGATTACGCATGCACCTCCTGGTACCCTAGCACCTCCAAAACCCTCAAATCTAGACTCCAAACATCTCAGAACAAGCTAGTCAGATTACTTCTAGACCTCCACCCCAGATCCCACCTCACTCCTACCCACTTCTCTAAAGTGGGCTGGCTCAAGGTGGAGGACAGAGTTAAACAACTTGCACTGAGCCTAGTCTATAAAATCCGCTACACCTCCCTGATACCGAAGTATATGTCAAACTACTTCCTTAACGTAAATGACCGCCATAACCACAACACCAGGGGGTGCTCCACTAACCACGTTAAACCCAGATTCCGAACTAACAAAGGTCTTAACTCATTCTCTTTCTATGCCACATCAATGTGGAATGCGCTCCCAACAGGTATAAAAGAAAGGGCATCTCTATCCTCCTTCAAAACCGCAATAAAAGTTCACCTCCAGGCAGCTACAACCCTAAACTAACACCCTCCCCGGATTGCTAATAATCAAATGTAAACAAGCAAATGCAGATACTTTTTCTTATGCCTTCTGATCTCTCGCTCTCTCTCTCTCTCTCTCTCTCTCTCTCTCTCTATGTCCACTACTTGATGTCCATATCCTAACCCCCCCCCCCCACACCCCTGATTGTAAATAATGTAAATAATTCATTGTGATTATCTTGTGTGATGATAGTATATATGATAGTATATATCTGTATCATGAATCAATTTAAGTGGACCCCGACTTAAACAAGTTGAAAAACTTATTGGGGTGTTACCATTTAGTGGTCAATTGTACGGAATATGTACTTCACTGTGCAACCTACTAATAAAAGTCTCAATCAATCAATCAATCAAAGAATATGTTCCCCTAGTGTCCAAAAAACGCTAAATTAAGTCTTTGTTACTTAGAATATGTTCCCCTAGTGTCCAAAAAACGCTAAATTAAGTCTTTGTTACTTAGAATATGTTCCCCTAGTGTCCAAAAAACGCTAAATTAAGTCTTTCTTACTTAGAATATGTTCCCCTAGTGTCCAAAAAACGCTAAATTAAGTCTTTGTTACTTAGAATATGTTCCCCATGCTAAAGTGTTACTAAAAACATATAATAACTTTGTCTTGAATTTGGGGGGGAAAAAGGAGGGTTCGGTGAATGCGATTATGAAAGTGGTGGGGTTCGGTACCTCCAACAAGGTTAAGAACCACTGCTATAGATGTTAGATGTAAATGGCCATGAATAAACATATATGTATGTGTGTTAGGCTGACCATATTCTGAAATCCCAAAAAGAGGACAGGTACAGTATATGCGTGCCAAGGCCGGGACTAGGTGAACATTTGCCAATGATACTCCAACTTGCTTTATAAATAACATATTTATTTAAATAAAGATGGATAGATAGGTCTTTATTGTCATTGCGCAAGTACAACGAAACTTAGTTTTATAAAAAAAAATGTGTGGTATGTTTGAACTAAGCAAAATTATCTGCCAATAGAACAAGAAAATTTGGCTTGTCAAGACTTTCCAAAACAAGTAAAATGAGCTAACCTCAATGAACCCAAAAAATACCTTAAATTAAGTATATTCTCACTAATAACAAGTGCACTTTTCTTGGAAGAAAAACAAAATTGAGACCTATTTGCTGAATATGTTGAAAAATATTCTTAAATTAAGTAAATGCTAGTAAATGCGGCATTACATTTCTTGAAACCAGCAAACTTATACTAAAAACTCATTGATTTTTCTTAATGGAAAAGCAACAAGGCAACCGCTTGTTACTCTCGTGGTCTCCTAGCCGTCTAAAAATGCATTTTTCCATCAACAACATGACATCATCGCGCCAGGTGCGTGCTCTTTCAGTCAATTAGTGCGCATACATACAGCCCGGCTCAAAATGTTTTTAATTGTAATTTTGAAGAATTTATCTGAATGTGCATGAACCTTTTCTGTTCAAAATTGTTAGAGATGTTAAATGTTTAAATATTAACTGTCAGTTTATTGTACTGTGCCAACTGTACTACTATATGAGTGCGTATTTTCTATTGGTTCATTGAAAATAAAACAGCAAAGTCCATTTGGCTGTCATCTGTTTGAATTATGAGACGCAATTGTGTCAAAGTCATGATTTTTTTTTTCATGATTGAAATAAGAAATGATTACTTTAAAAAAGTAGTTTTCTACTTGTGAGTGTTGATGACACAGCTTTGCAACAGTTGATATTCTAGTTTCAAGCGTGTTTTACTCAATATAGCTCATCAAATCTCAGCAACAAGCTGTAATATCTTACTGAGATCATTTAGGACCAAAACGCTTAAAACAAGTAAAACACTCTAACATAAAATCTGCTTAGTGAGAAGAATGATCTTATCAGACAGAAAATAAGCAAATATCACCCTTATTTGAGATATTCAATCTTACTTAGATTTCAGTTTTTGCAGTGCAGGGACCCCATCAAGTCATAAAAATGGGGTCCCACAGTTCATTTTTGGGGTCCCACTTTTTGGTAAGCGTTTTGAAAACAAATGATAAATGTATGCATTATCCTGTTATATCTCACATTTACCATGAATTGATTAACATGGACCCCGACTTAAACAAGTTGAACAACGTATTGGAGTGTTACCATTTAGTGGTCAATTGTATGGAATATGTACTGTACTGTGCAATCTACTAAAAAAAGTCTCAATCTGTTCTATATTTTGTTTTGTAAAAAGATTGTCATAAACGTGACTTCATTCATTTACAAAAAAAGAAAACAAATGTTTATGTAAATGTATTCAGTCATACTGTGTAACCTATTTTTATGGGCTTGCCTCTTTGTGATAACTTCCTGTTATACAGTATATGCCTTGAGCTCTTATTTTGAAGGCGCTAAGAGCGGAAGTGGCGTCACGTTGTAGTGGAGCGGAGGTTTTGAAAGAAAGGTAATAAAGTGGTCCTCGTGTAAAACCGGAGCCTCCGTGTTTGTTATTTTGTAGTTTTTCCGCTCTTAGCGCCTTCAAAATAAGAGCTCAAGGCATATACTGTATAACAGGAACTTAACATCACAAAGAGGCAAGCCCATAAAAATAGCTTACAACAGTATAACACATACTTGTCAACCCTCCCGTTTTTAGCAGGCGAATCCCGGTATTCAGCGCCTCTCCCGACAACCTCCCGGCAGAGATTTTCTCCCGACAAACTCTCGGTATTCAGTCGGAGCTGGAGGCCACGCCCCCTCCAGCTCAATGCGGACATGAACGGAGAAGTTAAACAGGACAATACTGCCATTTAATGGATAGCCACCGGAACACTGAAATTCAAGTATTTCTTTTTTTTTCTATGTAAATAAAAATAAATAAATATATATATATATATGAAATACTCGAGTTGGTGAATTCTAGCTGTAAATAACCACGCCCCCAACCACCCCACCCCCACCCCAGACCAAGCCCCCCCCCCCCACCTCCCGATATTGGAGGTCTCAAGGGTTGCAAGTATGGTATAACAAAATAAGTTACACTTATATTCTGTAACATTCACAGTTTTAGAAAAAAAAGTGCAGAGGTAGAAATATTCCAAATAACCTAATGTATATAATGTGAACATAAATAATGCTTCAACAGGTTGATTACATTCAAACAAAAAACAGCAGATGAGAACCTCGCCCTGCACACCCCAGCAAAAGAAGACATGTCCGGGGAAAAGAAGACGTATGGTCAGTCCAATATATATGTATGTATATATATATATATATATGTATGTATATATATATATATATATGTATATATATATATATATATATATATATATATATATATATATATATATGTATATATATATATATATATGTATGTATATGTATGTATGTATGTATGTATGTATATATATATATATATATATATATATATATGTATGTATGTATGTATATATATATATATATATATATGTATGTATGTATGTATGTATATATATATATATATATATATATATATATGTATATATATATATATATATGTATGTATGTATATATATATATATATATGTATGTATGTATATATATATATATATATATATATATGTATATATATATATATATATATATATATGTATGTATATATATATATATATGTATGTATATATATATATATATGTATGTATGTATATATATATATATATGTATGTATGTATGTATATATATATATATATATATATGTATGTATATATATATATATATATATGTATGTATATATATATATATATATATGTATGTATATATATATATATATATATGTATGTATATATATATATATATATATATATATGTATATGTATGTATATGTGTATGTATACATATATATATATATATATATATATATATATATATATATATATATATATATATATATATATATATATATATATATATATATATATATATATAGATGTGTCAGAAGACACTTTGGTTAAGTTTGGTTTTCCTTTGTTTGAAATCACTTCCTGCCCAGGTGATTTTGTTTTGTCACAGTTTCCTGTTTGCTCTCTGTCTTTTGCGGCACCTTTACTCTCTGCGCCTTGTCCCGTCAGCACACCTGCTCCTCGTTCAATTAGTTCTATTTAACTCCACCTGAGTGCCTCCGTCAGCGCTTCATCATTTTTCTTTTTGGACGGATGTGGATCGGACGGGTTTTGTTCACAGTGAGTAATATTTTGGGCTTTTCCACTTGCTTGTGTTGATGTTTTCCATAATGTGCTTTGCTGCTTTCTATTGCTTGTGTTGATGTTTTCCATAATGTGCTTTGCTGCTTTCTATGATGATTGTGTTGATGTTTTCCATAATGTGCTTTGCTGCTTTCTATTGCTTGTGTTGATGTTTTCCATAATGTGCTCTGCTGCTTTCTATGGTGATTGTGTTGCTGTGACACTTTCACCTGCACTACACATGCACATGTGTTAGCAACACAACATGAAGCAACAACACACTTTTAGTCAGTGACACACAAAGATGACAAGCTGTCACTCACAATGGCTCTCAACTGCTGCTAAGAGAGTCAAGGTGGGTGTGAGTGTTTGATAACACAACATGAAGCAACAACACACTTTTAGTCAGTGACACACAAAGACATGACAAGCTGTCACTCACTCTGGCTCTCAACTGCTGCTAAGAGAGTCAAGGTGGGTGTGAGTGTTTGATGCAGGTGAACACACCTGCCCTCACTGATTAGGACCAACTATGGTTGTCAGTTTGTTGTGGCCGACTGTTAGGCCTTTTTGTTTGTTATGGCCGACTGTTAGGCCTTTTTGTTTGTTGTGGCCGACTGGTGGGCCTTTATTTGTTATGGCCGACTGTTGGGCCTTTTTGTTTGTTGTGGCCGACTGGTGGGCCTTTATTTGTTATGGCCGACTGTTGGGCCTTTTTGTTTGTTGTGGCCGACTGGTGGGCCTTTATTTGTTATGGCCGACTGTTGGGCCTTTTTGTTTGTTGTGGCCGACTGGTGGGCCTTTATTTGTTATGGCCGACTGTTGGGCCTTTTTGTTTGTTGTGGCCGACTGGTGGGCCTTTTTGTTTGTTGTGGCCGACTGTTAGGCCTTTTTGTTTGTTGTGGCCGACTGGTGGGCCTTTTTGTTTGTTGTGGCCGACTGGTGGGCCTTTTTGTTTGTTGTGGCCGACTGGTGGGCCTTTTTGTTTGTTGTGGCCGACTGTTGGGCCTTTTTGTTTGTTGTGGCCGACTGTTGGGCCTTTTTGTTTGTTGTGGCCGACTGTTAGGCCTTTTTATTTGTTATGGCCGACTGTTAGGCCTTTTTGTTTGTTGTGGCCGACTGTTAGGCCTTTTTATTTGTTGTGGCCGACTGTTAGGCCTTTTTGTTTATGGCCGACTGGTGGGCCTTTTTGTTTGTTGTGGCCGACTGGTGGGCCTTTTTGTTTGTTATGGCCGACTGTTAGGCCTTTGTTTGATTGTTTTGGCCGACTGGGAGGCCTTTGTTTGTTTGGGGTCTGTGAGGCCAATGTAAGTTAGTTTGTCATTTACAGGGTTGACATGTATATATGCAGCCCTATCTCCAACACAACATACTGGAGAAGTTTGTGTCCGGATTTAGGGCAGGTCACAGCACTGCCTGCGCCCTCTTTAAGGTGTTAAACGACCTACTCCTCATCACTGACTCTGGGAAATGTGCTGCACTGGTTCTCCTGGACCTCAGTGCAGCGTGCGATACTATAGACCAGGGGTCAGCAACCTTTTTGAAACCAAGAGCTACTTCTTGGGTAGTGATTAATGCGAAGGGCTACCAGTTTGATACACACTTAAATAAATTGCCAGAAATAGCCAATTTGCTCAATTTACCTTTAACTCTGTTATTATTAATAATTAATTATATTTACACTTAATTGAACGGTTTAAAAGAGGAGAAAACACGAACAAAATGACAATTAAATTTTGAAACATAGTTTATCTTCAATTTCGACTCTTTAAAATTCAACCGCAAAAAAGAAGAGAAAAACTTAAAAAAATCATTTATGGAACATCATTAGTAATTTTTCCTGATTAAGATAATTTTAGAGTTTTGATTAAATAGGTTAAAATCCAATCTACACTTTGTTAGAATATATAACAAATTGGACCAAGCTATATTTCTAACAAAGACAAATCATTATTTCTTCTAGATTTTCCAGAACAAAAATTTTAAAAGAAATTCAAAAGACTTTGAAATAAGATTTAAATTTGATTCTACAGATTTTTTAGATTTGCCAGAATAATTTTTTTGAATTTTAATCATAAGTTTGAAGAAATATTTTGCAAATATTCTTCGTCGAAAAAACAGAAGCTAAAATGAAGAATTAAATTAAAATGTATTTATTATTCTTTACAATAAAAAACATACATTTACGACGGTATAGCTCGGTTGGTAGAGCGGCCGTGCCAGCAACTTGAGGGTTGCATGTTCGATCCCCGCTTCCGCCATCCTAGTCACTGCCGTTGTGTCCTTGGGCAAGACACTTTACCCACCTGCTCCCAGTGCCACCCACACTGGTTTAAATGTAACTTAGATATTGGGTTTCACAATGTAAAGCGCTTTGAGTCACTTGAGAAAAAGCGCTATATAAATGTAATTCACTTCACTTCACTTCACTTGAACATTGATTTAAATTGTCAGGAAAGAAGAGGAAGTAATTTAAAAGGTAAAAAGGTATGTGTTTAAAAATCCTAAAATCATTTTTAAGGTTGTATTTTTTCTCTAAAATTGTCTTTCTGAAAGTTATAAGAAGCAAAGTAAAAAAATAATGAATTTATTTAAACAAGTGAAGACCAAGTCTTTAAAATATTTTCTTGGATTTTCAAATTCTATTTGAGTTTTGTCTCTTAGAATTAAAAGTGTCGGGCAAAGCGAGACCAGCTTGCTAGTAAATAAATAAAATTTAAAAAATAGAGGCAGCTCACTGGTAAGTGCTGCTATTTGAGCTATTTTTAGAACAGGCCGACGGGCTACTCATCTGGTCCTTACGGGCTACCTGGTGCCCGCGGGCACCGCGTTGGTGACCCCTGCTATAGACCATACTGATCTCCTGTACCGCCTCCAACAGGGGGTCTGCATCCCTAACACAGCCCTGTCCTGGTTTACGTCCTACCTCAACAACAGAACCTTCTGTGGACATAGCCAACCATTCCTCCCGCTGTGTCAACCTCACCTGTGGGGTCCCTCAGGGCTCAATGCTGGGTCCCACCCTGTTCTCCATCTACATGCTCCCCCTCAGCCAAGTCATTCATCACCATAACATTTTCTTTCACGGCTACGCTGACGATACTAAATCTATCTTCCACTCAAGACAGACAATCCCTCTGGGCTGGACGGTTTGAAGGACTGCTTGCGGGACATAAAGGAGTGGATGTTACAAAACTTCCTGCAGCTCAATGACGCCAAGAGTGAAATTCTTCTGTTCGGCAACTCCATCTCTGTCAGTCAGATCAGGAAGAACTTAGGAAGTTTGGCCACCCTTGAAAAACCCATGTCAAAAACCTTGAGGTCATATTAGACTGATCTCAAGTTTGACAAGCAAGTGAAAACTGTGGTGAAGTCTTTTTTTCCAACTGTGCACAATAGCCAAGATCAAGTCTTTCCTCTCCCCCAGTGACTTACAGAGGGTGGTGTTAATGCTCATCTTCTCCAGAGCGGACTATTGCAATGCCCTCTATGCTGGGCTCACTGACAAGACCATCCATAGCATGCAGCTGCCAGGCTAGTGACAGGCACAAACATGAGGGAACACATTTCTCCCATCCTCTCCTCCCTTCACTGGCTCCCAGTGAGGCGCAGAGGGAAATTGAAGATCCTCACGTAGGTCTTCAAAGCGATCAATGGTCTCGCCCCAGCTTACATCAAACCTCTCCTGGACCAACCTACCAGCTCCAGGCTTGGTCGTTGCCTTAGACCTGACAACCAGATGACCCTGAATGTCCCACGGTCAAACCTAGTGACAAAGAGAGACCATGCTTCCTCAGTAATGGTACCTGGGCTATGGAATAAGCTCCCGCTGAATGTCAAGTTGGCCACCACTCTGGACTCTTTTGAGAGCTCAGCTTAAAACTCACCTCTTTGCCGCAGATGATTTCTGATTTGTGTTTGTGTGTCTTAAATGTTTGTTGTAGATTCCTTTGTGTCTCAGTCTCTGTTCCTGTTTTCTGTTTCTCTACTCAGGCTGCGCCCTGGGCTGATGTAACAGTTGGTTGGGGGGCGCATAAATGAAAATAAGGTCAATTTTGGGGGGTCTGGTCATCTACAATACAAGGTCAATATGTATTTAATTTGTGTCCTCATGGTTTTTATCTACTAGGTCAATTTTGGGGGGTCTGGTCATCTACAATGCAAGGTCAATTTTGGGGGGTCTGGTCATCTACAATCCAAGGTACATTTTGGGGGGTCTGGTCATCTACAATAAAAGGTCAATATGTATTTAATTTGAGTCCTCATGGTTTTTGTTATCTACTAGGTCAATTTTGGTGCGTTTGGTATTCTACAATCCTAGGTCAATTTTGGGGGATCTGGTCATCTACAATACAAGGTCAATATGTATTTAATTTGTCCTCATGGTTTTTATCTACTAGGTCAATTTTGGGGGTCTGGTCATCTACAATCCAAGGTCGATTTTGGGGGGTTTGGTCATCTACATTTCAAGGTCAATTTTGGGCGGTCTGGTCATCTACAATCCAAGGTCAATTTTGGGCGGTCTGGTCATCTACAATCAAAGGTACATTTTGGGGGGTCTGGTCATCTACAATACAAGGTCAATATGTATTTAATTTGTGTCCTCATGGTTTTTGTTATCTACTAGGTCAATTTTGGGCGGTCTGGTCATCTACAATCCAAGGTCAATATGTATTTAATTTGTGTCCTCATGGTTTTTATCTACTAGGTCAATTTTGGGGGGTCTGGTCATCTACAATCCAAGGTTGATTTTGGGGGGTTTGGTCATCTACATTTCAAGGTCAATTTTGGGGGGTCTGGTCATCTACAATCCAAGGTCAATTTTGGGTGGTCTGGTCATCTACAATGCAAGGTCAATTTTGGGGGGTCTGGTCATCTACAATCCAAGGTACATTTTGGGGGGTCTGGTCATCTACAATACAAGGTCAATATGTATTTAATTTGTGTCCTCATGGTTTTTGTTATCTACTAGGTCAATTTTGGTGCGTCTGGTCATCTACAATTCTAGGTCAATTTTGGGGGATCTGGTCATCTACAATACAAGGTCAATATGTATTTAATTTGTCCTCATGGTTTTTATCTACTAGGTCAATTTTGGGGGGTCTGGTCATCTACAATCCAAGGTCGATTTTGGGGGGTTTGGTCATCTACATTTCAAGGTCAATTTTGGGGGGTCTGGTCATCTACAATCCAAGGTCAATTTTGGGCGGTCTGGTCATCTACAATACAAGGTCAATGTGTATTTAATTTGTGTCCTCATGGTTTTTGTTATCTACTAGGTCAATTTTGGGCGGTCTGGTCATCTACAATCAAAGGTCAATTTTGGGTGGTCTGGTCATCTACAATACAAGGTCAATATGTATTTAATTTGTGTCCTCATGGTTTTTATCTACTAGGTCAATTTTGGGGGGTCTGGTCATCTACAATCCAAGGTCGATTTTGGGGGGTTTGGTCATCTACATTTCAAGGTCAATTTTGGGCGGTCTGGTCATCTACAATCAAAGGTACATTTTGGGGGGTCTGGTCATCTACAATACAAGGTCAATATGTATTTAATTTGTGTTCTCATGGTTTTTGTTATCTACTAGGTCAGGGGTCGGCAACCCAAAATGTTGAAAGAGCCATATTGGACCAAAAATACAAAAAAAAAATCTGGCTGGAGCCGCAAAAAATTAAAAGCCATATTACATACAGATAGTGTGTCATGAGATATAAATTTAATTAAGAGGACTTAAAGGAAACTAAATGAGCTCAAATATAGTTACAAATGAGGCATAACGATGCAATATGTACATATCGCTAGCCTAAATAGCATGTTAGCATCGATTAGCTTGCAGTCATGCAGTGACTAAATATGTCTGATTAGCACTCCACACAAGTCAATAACATCAACAAAACTCACCTTTGTGTACTCACGCACGACGTTAAAAGTGTGGTGGACAAAATGAGACAGAAAAAGAAGTGGCATAAAACACGTCCTAGAAAGTCGGAGAAATTTATACATGTAAACAAACTATACGGTGAGTTCAAGGACCGCCAAAATAAGTAGGAAAAAACGGCGCTCGCCAAATACTCGAATGAGTGAAGCATATTTAATATAAACAGTGTGATTTATAACAATTAGGGAGGTTTGTGTATGTTTGTCCTCCTACAGAAACCATACTAAAACAAAAAAATACATTTTTTCCCCCTCATCTTTTTCCATTCTTCATACATTTTTGAAAAATCTCCAGAGAGCCACTAGGGCGGCGCTAAAGAGCCGCATGCGGCTCTAGAGCCGCGGGTTGCCGACCCCCGTACTAGGTCAATTTTGGCCGGTCTGGTCATCTACAATACAAGGTCAATATGTATTTAATTTGTGTCCTCATGGTTTTTATCTACTAGGTCAATTTTGGGAGGTCTGGTCATCTACAATCCAAGGTCGATTTTGGGGGGTTTGGCATCTACATTTCAAGGTCAATTTTTGGGGGTCTGGTCATCTACAATACAAGGTCAATATGTATTTAATTTGTGTCTTCATGGTTTTTATCTATAGATAAAAACCATGAGGACACAAATTGTATATGACCAGGTTTGGTCACCTGCAATCAAAGGTCAATTTTGGGGGGTCTGGTCATCTGCAATCCAAGGTCAATTTTGGGGGGTCTGGTCATGTGCAATCCAAGGTCAATATGTATTTAATTTGTGTCTTCATGGTTTTTATCTACTAGGACAATTTTGGGGGGTCTGGTCATCTACAATCCAAGGTCAATTTTGGGCGGTCTGGTCATCTACAATCCAAGGTCAATTTTGGGGGGGTCTGGTCATCTACAATCCAAGGTCAAATTTGGGGGGTCTGGTCATCTGCAATTCAAGGTCAATTTTGGGGGGTCTGGTCATCTACAATACAAGGTCAATATGTATTTAATTTGTGTCCTCATGGTTTTTGTTATCTACTAGGTCAATTTTGGGAGGTCTGGTCATCTACAGTCCAATGCGAATTTTGGAGGGTCTGGTCATCTACAATTCAAAGTCAATTTTGGGGGGTCTGGTCATCTACAATTCAAGGTCAATATGTATTTAATTTGTGTCCTCATGGTTTTTGTTATCTACTAGGTAAATTTTGGGGGGTCTGGTCATCTACAATCCAAGGTCAATTTTGGGGGGTCTGGTCATCTACAATCCAAGGTCAATTTTGGGTGGTCTGGTCATCTACAATACAAGGTAAATTTTGGGCGGTCTGGTCATCTACAATACAAGGTAAATTTTGGGGGGTCTGGTCATCTACAATTCAAGGTCTATTTGTTTTTAATTTGTGTCCTCATGGTTTTTGTTATCTACTAGGTCAATTTTGGGAGGTCTGGTCATCTACAGTCCAATGTGAATTTTGGAGGGTCTGGTCATCTACAATCCAAGGTCAATTTTGGGAGGTCGGGTCATCTACAATACAAGGTCAATTTTGGGTGGTCTGATCATCTACAATACCAGGTCAATATGTATTTAATTTGTGTCCTCATGGTTTTTGTTATCTACTAGGTCAATTTTGGGAGGTCTGGTCATCTACAGTCCAATGCGAATTTTGGAGGGTCTGGTCATCTACAATTCAAAGTAAATTTTGGGGGGTCTGGTCATCTACAATTCAAGGTCAATACGTATTTAATTTGTGTCCTCATGGTTTTTGTTATCTACTAGGTCAATTTTGGGGGGTCTGGTCATCTACAATCCAAGGTCAATTTTGGGGGGTCTGGTCATCTACAATACAAGGTCAATTTTGGGGGGTCTGGTCATCTACAATACAAGGTAAATTTTGGGGGGTCTGGTCATCTACAAATCAAGGTCAATATGTATTTAATTTGTGTCCTCATGGTTTTTGTTATCTACTAGGTCAATTTTGGGAGGTCTGGTCATCTACAGTCCAAAGTCAATTTTGGGGGGTCTGGTCATCCACAATACAAGGTAAATTTTGGGGGGTCTGGTCATCTACAATACAAGGTCAATTTTGGGGGGTCTGGTCATCTACAATACAAGGTCAATATGTATTTAATTTGTGTCCTCATGGTTTTTGTTATCTACTAGGTCAATTTTGGGAGGTCTGGTCATCTACAATCCAAGGTCAATTTTGGGGGGTCTGGTCATCTACAATCCAAGGTCAATTTTGGGGGGTCTGGTCATCTACAATACAAGGTAAATTTTGGGCGGTCTGGTCATCTACAATACAAGGTAAATTTTGGGGGGTCTGGTCATCTACAATTCAAGGTAAATTTTGGGCGGTCTGGTCATCTACAATACAAGGTAAATTTTTGGGGGTCTGGTCATCTACAATACATGGTCAATATGTATTTAATTTGTGTCCTCATGGTTTTTGTTATCTACTAGGTCAATTTTGGGAGGTCTGGTCATCTACAGTCCAATGTGAATTTTGGAGGGTCTGGTCATCTACAATCCAAGGTCAATTTTGGGGGGTCTGGTCATCTACAATACAAGGTAAATTTTGGGGGGTCTGGTCATCTACAATACAAGGTAAATTTTGGGGGGTCTGGTCATCTACAATTCAAGGTCTACGTGTATTTAATTTGTGTCCTCATGGTTTTTGTTATCTACTAGGTCAATTTTGGGAGGTCTGGTCATCTACAGTCCAATGTGAATTTTGGAGGGTCTGGTCATCTACAATCCAAGGTCAATTTTGGGAGGTCGGGTCATCTACAATACAAGGTCAATTTTGGGTGGTCTGATCATCTACAATACCAGGTCAATATGTATTTAATTTGTGTCCTCATGGTTTTTGTTATCTACTAGGTCAATTTTGGGAGGTCTGGTCATCTACAGTCCAATGTGAATTTTGGAGGGTCTGGTCATCTACAATCCAAGGTCAATTTTGGGGGGTCTGGTCATCTACAATCCAAGGTCAATTTTGGGGGGTCTGGTCATCTACAATACAAGGTAAATTTTGGGGGGTCTGGTCATCTACAATTCAAGGTAAATTTTGGGCGGTCTGGTCATCTACAATACAAGGTAAATTTTTGGGGGTCTGGTCATCTACAATACATGGTCAATATGTATTTAATTTGTGTCCTCATGGTTTTTGTTATCTACTAGGTCAATTTTGGGAGGTCTGGTCATCTACAGTCCAATGTGAATTTTGGAGGGTCTGGTCATCTACAATCCAAGGTCAATTTTGGGGGGTCTGGTCATCTACAATACAAGGTAAACTTTGGGTGGTCTGGTCATCTACAATACAAGGTCAATTTTGGGGGTCTGGTCATCTACTATTCAAGGTCAATATGTATTTAATTTGTGTCCTCATGGTTTTTGTTATCTACTAGGTCAATTTTGGGAGGTCTGGTCATCTACAGTCCAATGTGAATTTTGGAGGGTCTGGTCATCTACAATCCAAGGTCAATTTTGGGGGGTCTGGTCATCTACAATACAAGGTAAATTTTGGGGGGTCTGGTCATCTACAATACAAGGTAAATTTTGGGGGGTCTGGTCACCTGCAATTCAAGGTCTATATATATTTAATTTGTGTCCTCATGGTTTTTGTTATCTATTAGGTCAATTTTGGAGGGTCTGGTCTTCTACAATCCAAGGTCAGTTTTGGAAGGTCTGGTCATCTACAATCCAAAGTCAATTTTGGGGGGTCTGGTCATCTACAATACAAGGTAAATTTTGGGGGGTCTGGTCATCTACAATTCAAGGTCAATATGTATTTAATTTGTGTCCTCATGGTTTTTGTTATCTACTAGGTCAATTTTGGGAGGTCTGGTCATCTACAGTCCAAGGTCAGTTTTGGAGGGTCTGGTCATCTACAATACAAGGTAAATTTTGGGCGGTCTGGTCATCTACAATACAAGGTAAATTTTGGGCGGTCTGGTCATCTACAATACAAGGTAAATTTTGGGGGGTCTGGTCATCTACAATTCAAGGTCTATATGTATTTAATTTGTGTCCTCATGGTTTCTGCTATCTACTAGGTCAATTTTGGGAGGTCTGGTCATCTACAATCCAGGGTCAATTTTGGGGGGTCTGGTCATCTACAATACAAGGTAAATTTTGGGCGGTCTGGTCATCTACAATACAAGGTAAATTTTGGGGGGTCTGGTCATCTACAATACAAGGTCTATGTGTATTTAATTTGTGTCCTCATGGTTTTTGTTATCTACTAGGTCAATTTTGGGAGGTCTGGTCATCTACAGTCCAATGTGAATTTTGGAGGGTCTGGTCATCTACAATCCAAGGTCAATTTTGGGGGGTCTGGTCATCTACAATACAAGGTAAATTTTGGGGGGTCTGGTCATCTACAATACAAGGTAAATTTTGGGGGGTCTGGTCATCTACAATACACGGTCAATTTTGGGGGGTCTGGTCATCTACTATTCAAGGTCAATATGTATTTAATTTGTGTCCTCATGGTTTTTGTTATCTACTAGGTCAATTTTGGAGGGTCTGGTCATCTACAATACAAGGTCAATTTTGGGGGGTCTGGTCATCTACAATACAAGGTAAATATTGGGGGGTCTGGTCATCTACAATACAAGGTAAATTTGGGGGGATCTGGTCATCTACAGTCCAATGTAGATGGGGGGTCTGGTCATCTACAATTCAAGGTACATTTTGGGGGGTCTGGTCATCTACAATACAAGGTAAATTTTGGGCGGTCTGGTCATCTACAATTCAAGGTCAATTTTGGGGGGTCTGGTCATCTACAGTCCAATGTAGATGGGGGGTCTGGTCATCTACAATTCAAGGTACATTTTGGGGGGTCTGGTCATCTACAATACAAGGTAAATTTTGGGCGGTCTGGTCATCTACAATACAAGGTACATTTTGGGTGGTCTGGTCATCTACAATTCAAGGTCAATTTTGGGGGGTCTGGTCATCTACAGTCCAATGTAGATGGGGGGTCTGGTCATCTACAATACAAGGTAAATTTTGGGGGGTCTGGTCATCTACAATACAAGGTAAATTTTGGGCGGTCTGGTCATCTACAATACAAGGTAGATTTTGGGGGGTCTGGTCATCTACAATTCAAGGTCAATATGTATTTAATTTGTGTCCTCATGGTTTTTGTTATCTACTAGGTCAATTTTGGGAGGTCTGGTCATCTACAATTCAAGGTCAATTTTGGGGGGTCTGGTCATCTACAATACAAGGTCAATTTTGGGGGGTCTGGTCATCTACAATACAAGGTCAATTTTGGGGGGTCTGGTCATCTACAATACAAGGTCAATTTTGGGGGGTCTGGTCATCTACAATCCAAGGTCAATTTTGGGGGGTCTGGTCATCTACAATCCAAGGTCAATTTTGGGGTGGGGGGGGTCTGGTCATCTACAATCCAAGTTCAAATTTGGGGGGTCTGGTCATCTACAATACATGGTCAATATGTATTTAATTTGTGTCCTCATGGTTTTTGTTATCTACTAGGTCAACTTTGTGGGGTCTGGTCATCTACGATCCAAGGTCAATTTTGGGGGGTCTGGTCATCTACAATGCAAGGTCAATATGTATTTAATTTGTGTCCTCATGGTTAATTTACCAGGTCAATTTTGGGGGGGGTCTGGTCATCTACATTCCTATGTCAATTTTGGGGTGTCTGGCCATTTACAATCCAAAGTCAATTTTGGGGGGTCTGGTCATCTACAATCCAAGGTCAATTTTTGGGGGTCTGGTCATCTACAATCCAAAGTCAATTTTGGGGGGTCTGGTCATCTACAATCCAAAGTCAATTTTGGGGGGTCTGGTCATCTACAATCCAAAGTCAATTTTGGGGGGGTCTGGTCATCTACAATCCAAAGTCAATTTTGGGGGGTCTGGTCATCTACAATCCAAAGTCAATTTTGGGGGGTCTGGTCATCTACAATTCAAGGTCAATTTTGGGGGGTCTTGTCATCTACAATCCAAGGTCAATTTTTGGGGGTCTGGTCATCTACAATACATGGTCGATATGTATTTAATTTGTGTCCTCATGGTTTTTGTTATCTACTAGGTCAACTGTGGGGGGTCTGGTCATCTACAATCCAAGGTCAATTTTGGGGGGTCTGGTCATCTACAATGCAAGGTCAATATGTATTTAATTTGTGTCCTCATGGTTAATTTACTAGGTCAATTTTGGGGGGGTCTGGTCATCTACATTCCTATGTCAATTTTGGGGGGTCTGGCCATTTACAATCAAAGGTCAATTTTGGGGGGGTCTGGTCATCTACAATCCAAAGTCAATTTTGGGGGGTCTGGTCATCTACAATCCAAAGTCAATTTTGGGGGGTCTGGTCATCTACAATCCAAGGTCAATTTTGGGGGGTCTGGTCATCTACAATCCAAGGTCAATTTTGGGGGGTCTGGTCATCTACAATCCAAGGTCAATTTTGGGGGGTCTGGTCATCTACAATCCAAAGTCAATTTTGGGGGGTCTGGTCATCTACAATCCAAAGTCAATATGTATTTATATTTGTTTCCTCGTGGTTTTTGTCATCTACAAGGTCAATATTGGGGGGTGGTTCCCCCTCTATAAGGTCAATATTGGTTTATTCCGCAATGCAACAACACTACATAACTCTTACCCAATGTTATTCATTCATGTGTTACTCATTTATCATTCCGCTACAACATTACTCAACCCTTACACAATGTGTTATGGGTCACACTCATGCTGCCGCTCCTCCTGCTGTGCGCGCTGTTGAGTGGGCCACACCAACGGGCGTTCCCTCTCCGCTGCGGGCGTGCCTCCGCAAGAGATCTGCAATCAACACACCTGCCCGTGATGAGCGACCAGCCTTCATAAGCCAGCGCGTCTTGAGATCCGGTGCCAGAACGTAGCTTCTCCTACCAGTACAGTAAGCCAACACGTCTCCAGCCTTCTCTCTCCCGGTGTTCCCTTCCCGTCGTGTTCACCGTCTCTCGTGTTGTGTCGTCCTCCAGCTTCCTCGTCCTCGAGTTGTGTGTCTCGTCTACCTGGACTCCCTTTGGATTCCCTCTTGCCTTCCTGGACTAAGACCTCGCTCCTGCCCCCTGACGTCCGAGCCTGCTTTTCTCCTTTTGGACTTCTGCCTCCATCTCAACACGCACTCTCAACACCCTCTGGTGACCACGCTCAGATAATACTTACACATAGTCGCACTACATCTCTTTAAGCTAATCACACACTGCACTCACATACTGAGCTGTCAATAAAATCAATCAAAGATTGTTTATATAGTCCTCAATCACGAGTGTCTCAAAGGGCTGCACAAGCCACAACGACATCCCGGGCTCAGATCCCACATCAGGGCAAGGAAAAACTCAACCCAATAGGATGACAATGAGAAGGGGACCGCAGATGTGTTTTCCCCTTTTTATTATACCCCTTTATGCTCCTAATTTCACCATTTACATCTCTAAACAAAAAATAATTCTACAATGTTTTTCTCATAAGATTACAACTTTATTCTCACATTATTGTGACTTAATTCTCAAAAAATGCTGTTTATTTTTCTTGTAATATTACAACGCTTTACTTCAAACTTTACAGCTTTATTTTTGCAATGCTGTAACTTAAATCTCCAAAAAATACTTTTTTATTATTGCTGTTTTTCCCTTTTTATTATACCCCTTTATTCCTGTAATTTCACCATTCAAACCTAAACAAAAAATAATTCTAGTTTTCTTGTAAGATTACAACTTTGTCATATTTTTGTGATTTAATTCTCGAAAAATTGGGTTTATTTTTCTTGTAATATTACAACGCTTTAGTTCAAACTTTACAACTTTATTTTTGCAATACTGTAACTTAAATCTCCAAAAAATTAAAAATGTTATTGCTGTTTTTCCCTTGTAATTTCACCATTTAAATCTCTAAACAAAAAATAATTCTAGAATGTTTTTCTTGGAAGATTACAACTTTATTCTCATAATATTGTGTACTAATTCTCGAAAATTTTTTTATTTTTTGTTGTTGTAATATTACACAGTTTTAGTTCAAACTTTACAACTTTATTTTTGCAATATTGTAACTTAAATCTTAAAAAAAATTTTTTGCAGTTTTTCCCTTTATTACACTTTATATTCTCGTAATTTCACCATTTAAATCTCTAAACAAAAAATAAATTCAAGAATGTTTTTCTCGTAACAGATTACAACTTTATTCTCATAATACTGTGACTTCAATTTATTTTTTTTGTAATATTACAACATTTTAGTTACAATTTAACAACTTTATTTTTGCAATACTCTCCCAAAAATCTTTTGTTGTTGTAACATTACAACTTTTTAGTTAAAACTTTACAACTTTATCTCCAAAAAAAAAAAAAAGGTTATTCCTGTTTTTCCCTTTTATTATTCCCGTAATTTCATGATTCAAACCTAAACAAAAAATAATTCTACAAAGTTTTCTGGTAAGATTACAACTTTGTCATATTTTTGTGACTTAATTCTCGAAAAGTGTTGTTTATTTTTCTTGTAATATTACGTTTCAGTTAAAACTTTACAACTTTATTTTTGCAATACTATAACTTTAATCTCCAAAAAATTAAAAATGTTATTGCTGTTTTTCCCTTTTTATTACACCTTATATTCTTGTAATTTCACCATTTATTTAAATCTCTAAACAAAAAATAATATTACAATGTTTTTCTCAACTTTATTCTCATATTATTGTAACTTAATTCTTGAAAAAAGTAGTTTATTTTTCTTGTAATATTACAACGTTTTAGTTCAAACTTTACAACTTTATTTTTGCAACACTGTAACTTAAATCTCCAAAAAATAAAAAATGGTCTTCCTGTTTTTCCCTTTTTATTATACCCCTTTATTCTCGTAATTTCACGATTCAACTTCTAAACAAAAAATAATTCTACGAAGTTTTCTTGTAAGATTACAACTTTATTTTTATGTTTTAATTCTTGAAAAATTGGGTTTATTTTTCTTGTAATATTACAACGCTTTAGTTCAAACTTTACAACTTTATTTTTGCAATACTGTAACTTAAATCTCCAAAAAATTTAAAATGTTATTGCTGTTTTTCCATTTTTATTACACCTTATTCTCACCATTTAAATCTCCAAACAAAAAATAATTTTACTATGGAAGATTACAACTTTATTCTCACATTATTGACGTAATTCTCGAAAAAAAATTTTTTTTATTTCTTTGTAATATTACGTTTTACTTCAAACTTTACAGCTTTATTTTTGCAATGCTGTAACTTAAATCTCCAAAAAATACTTTTTTAATTATTGCTGTTTTTCCCTTTTTATTACACTTTATTCTCGTAATTTCACCATTTAAACCTAAACAAAAAATAATTCTAGAATGTTTTTCTTGGAAGATTACAACTTTATTCTCATAATATTGTGACCTAATTCTCGAATTTGTATTTATTTTTGTTGTAATACACAGTTAAAACTTTACAACTTTATTTTTGCAATATTGTAACGTAAATCTTCCACAAAAAAAAAAGATTGCTGTTTTTCCCTTTTTATTACACTTTATATTCTCGTAATTTCACCATTTAAATCTCTAAACAAAAAATAAATTCAAGAATGTTTTTCTCGTAACAGATTACAACTTTATTCTCATAATATTGTGACTTCAATTTTTTTTTTTTGTAACATTACAACGTTTTCGTTAAAACTTTACAACTTTATTTTTGCAGTACTGTAACTTAAATGTCCAAAAAAAAAAAAAGGTTATTCCTGTTTTTCCCTTTTATTATTCCCCTTTATTCCCGTAATTTCATGATTCAAACCTAAACAAAAAATAATTCTACAAAGTTTTCTGGTAAGATTACAACTTTGTCATATTTTTGTGACTTAATTCTCGAAAAGTGTTGTTTATTTTTCTTGTAATATTACGTTTTAGTTAAAACTTTACAACTTTATTTTTGCAATACTATAACTTTAATCTCCAAAAAATTAAAAATGTTATTGCTGTTTTTCCCTTTTTATTACACCTTATATTCTCGTAATTTCACCATTTATTTAAATCTCTAAACAAAAAATAATATTACAATGTTTTTCTCAACTTTATTCTCATATTATTGTAACTTAATTCTTGAAAAAAGTAGTTTATTTTTCTTGTAATATTACAACGTTGTAGTTCAAACTTTACAACTTTATTTTTGCAATACTGTAACTTAAATCTCCAAAAAATAAAAAATTGTATTCCTGTTTTTCCCTTTTTATTATACCCCTTTATTCTCATAATTTCACGATTCAACCTCTACACAAAAAATAATTTTATGAAGTTTTCTTGTAAGATTACAACTTTATTTTTATGTTTTAATTCTTGAAAAATTGGGTTTATTTTTCTTGTAATATTACAACGCTTTAGTTAAAACTTTACAACTTTATTTTTGCAATACTGTAACTTAAATCTCCAAAAAATGCAAAATGTTATTGCTGTTTTACCCTTTTTATTACATCTTATTCTCATCATTTCACCATTTAAATCTCTAAACAAAAAATAATTTTACAATGTTTTTCTTGGAAGATTACAACTTTATTCTCACATTATTGGGATGTAATTCTCGAAAAAAATGTATTTTTATTTTTTTGTAATATTACAGTTTTAGTTAAAACTTTACAACTTTATTTTTGCAATGCTGTAACTTAAATCTCCAAAAAATAAAGTTACTCCGATGTTTTTCCTTTTGTATTACACATTGTGACCTTTGAAATGTTCAAATTGAGTCTCTTTGTTTATCTCACTTTTACAAAGCTCAAACAGTTTGAGGTCCCTTCAAAATAGTTCAAATGAAATCAAGTTGTGCAGCAGTTTGACCATCAGGGGGCGCTAAAGCACAAGGACAGTGTTTTCATGTTTATTTTCCTTTTATGGTTGTACCTAATAAGGAAGCAAGTCTGTGTAATCACCACCAGGTGGCAGCATTAACTTACTTGTACAAAATAGTACCATTTCAAGAGATCTGCCTCAATAAACAAATGAAGCTTATTTTCACATTGTGGATCGTTGACCTGCTTGTTGGAAATATTGCACTTTTGAACATTTTATAGATCAATCAATCAATGTTTATTGATATAGTCCTCAATCAATCACCAGTGTCTCAAAGGGCTGCACAAGCCACAACCACATCTTCGGTTCAGATCCCACATCAGAGCAAGGAAAAACTCAACCCAGTGGGCGACCGGAGCAATGGACGTCGAGTGGATTTAGCATAATAGTGTGAGAGTCCAGTCCATAGTGGATCTAACATAATAGTGAGAGTCCAGTCCATAGTGGATCTAATATAATAGTGTGAGAGTCCAGTCCATAGTGGATCTAACATAATAGTGTGAGAGTCCAGTCCATAGTGGATCTAACATAATAGTGTGAGAGTCCAGTCCATAGTGGATCTAACATAATAGTGAGAGTCCAGTCCATAGTGGATCTAACATAATAGTGAGAGTCCAGTCCATAGTGGATCTAACATAATAGTGAGAGTCCAGTCCATAGTGGATCTAACATAATAGTGTGAGAGTCCAGTCCATAGTGGATCTAACATAATAGTGAGAGTCCAGTCCATAGTGGATGTAACATAATAGTGTGAGAGTCCAGTCCATAGTGGATCTAACATAATAGTGAGAGTCCAGTCCATAGTGGATCTAACATAATAGTGTGAGAGTCCAGTCCATAGTGGATCTAACATAA
The DNA here is from genome assembly GCF_033978785.1 of Entelurus aequoreus. Taxonomy (NCBI): domain Eukaryota; kingdom Metazoa; phylum Chordata; class Actinopteri; order Syngnathiformes; family Syngnathidae; genus Entelurus; species Entelurus aequoreus. The sequence continues at coordinate 35,031,209 of NC_084758.1, read as the reverse complement.
TAGTGAGAGTCCAGTCCATAGTGGATCTAACATAATATTGAGAGTCCAGTCCATAGTGGATCTAACATAATAGTGAGAGTCCAGTCCATAGTGGATCTAACATAATAGTGAGAGTCCAGTCCATAGTGGATCTAGCATAATAGTGTGAGAGTCCAGTCCATAGTGGATCTAACATAATAGTGAGAGTCCAGTCCATAGTGGATCTAACATAATAGTGAGAGTCCAGTCCATAGTGGATCTAGCATAATAGTGTGAGAGTCCACTCATATATATATATACACAGTATAGGTATATATATATGTATATATGTATATAAAGGTATATACAGTATAGGTGTAACATGATCAAACTTTGTTGTTCTTGTCAAAAGTCTAGCAGCCGCATTTTGTAGCAAGTGTAATATTTGAATGCTAGACATAAGGAGACATGAAAATAATATGTTACAGTAATGGAGACGAGACGTAACGAACGCATGAATAATCTCAGCGCCGCTAGTGGACAAAATGGAACACATTTTAGTGATATTACGGAGATGAAAGAAGGCCGATTTAGTAACACTCTTAATGTGTGACTCAAATGAGAGAGTTGTTTTAGTAACACTCTTAATGTGTGACTCAAATGAGAGAGTTGTTTTAGTAACACTCTTAATGTGTGACTCAAATGAGAGAGTTGTTTTAGTAACACTCTTAATGTGTGACTCAAATGAGAGAGTTGTTTTAGTAACACTCTTAATGTGTGACTCAAATGAGAGAGTTGTTTTAGTAACACTCTTAATGTGTGACTCAAACCAGAGAGTTGTTTTAGTAACACTCTTAATGTGTGACTCAAACCAGAGAGTTGTTTTAGTAACACTCTTAATGTGTGACTCAAATGAGAGAGTTGTTTTAGTAACACTCTTAATGTGTGACTCAAACCAGAGAGTTGTTTTAGTAACACTCTTAATGTGTGACTCAAATGAGAGAGTTGTTTTAGTAACACTCTTAATGTGTGACTCAAACCAGAGAGTTGTTTTAGTAACACTCTTAATGTGTGACTCAAATGAGAGAGTTGTTTTAGTAACACTCTTAATGTGTGACTCAAACCAGAGAGTTGGGTGGAAGATAATACCCAGATTCTTTACCGAGTCGCTTTGTGTAATAGTTTGATTGTCAAATGTTAAGGTGGTATTATTAAATAGGTGTATAATTGTTTGGTTGTCAAATGTTAAGGTGGTATTATTAAATAGTAGAACAATTGTTTGGTTGTCAAATGTTAAGGTGGTATTATTAAATAAGTGTATAATTGTTTGGTTGTCAAATGTTAAGGTGGTATTATTAAATAGGTGTATAATTGTTTGGTTGTTAAATGTTAAGGTGGTATTATTAAATAGGTGTATAATTGTTTGGTTGTCAAATGTTAAGGTAGTATTATTAAATAGGTGTGTAATTGTTTGGTTGTCAAATGTTAAGGTGGTATTATTAAATAGGTGTATAATTGTTTGGTTGTCAAATGTTAAGGTGGTATTATTAAATAAGTGTATAATTGTTTGGTTGTCAAATGTTAAGGTGGTATTATTAAATAGGTGTATAATTGTTTGGTTGTTAAATGTTAAGGTGGTATTATTAAATAGGTGTATAATTGTTTGGTTGTCAAATGTTAAGGTAGTATTATTAAATAGGTGTATAATTGTTTGGTTGTCAAATGTTAAGGTGGTATTATTAAATAGGTGTATAATTGTTTGGTTGTCACATGTTAAGGTGGTATTATTAAATAGGTGTGTAGTTGTTTGGTTGTCACATGTTAAGGTGGTATTATTAAATAGGTGTATAATTGTTTGGTTGTCAAATGTTAAGGTGGTATTATTAAGTAGGTGTGTAAATGTTTGGTTGTCAAATGTTAAGGTGGTATTATTAAATAGGTGTGTAATTGTTTGGTTGTCAAGTGTTAAGGTGGTATTATAAAATAGTGTATAATTTTTTGGTTGTCAAATGTTAAAGTGGTATTATTAAATAGGTGTATAATTGTTTGGTTGTCAAATGTTAAGGTGGTATTATTAAATAGGTGTATAATTGTTTGGTTGTCAAATGTTAAGGTGGTATTATTTAATAGGTGTGTAATTGTTTGGTTGTCAAATGTTAAGGTGGTATTATTAAATAGGTGTATAATTGTTTGGTTGTCACATGTTAAGGTGGTATTATTAAATAGGTGTATAATCGTTTTATTGTCAAATGTTAAGGTGGTATTATTAAATAGGTGTGTAATTGTTTGGTTGTCACATGTTAAGGTGGTGTTATTAAATAGGTGTGTAATTGTTTGGTTGTCAAATGTTAAGGTGGTATTATTAAATAAGTGTATAATTGTTTGGTTGTCAAATGTTAAGGTGGTATTATTAAATAAGTGTATAATTGTTTGGTTGTCACATGTTAAGGTGGTATTATTAAATAGGTGTGTAGTTGTTTGGTTGTCAAATGTTAAGATGGTATTATTAAATAGGTGTGTAGTTGTTTGGTTGTCACATGTTAAGGTGGTATTATTAAATAGGTGTATAATTGTTTGGTTGTCAAATGTTAAGGTGGTATTATTAAATAGGTGTGTAATTGTTTGGTTGTCACATGTTAAGGTGGTACTATTAAATAGGTGTATAATTGTTTGGTTGTCAAATGTTAAGGTGGTATTATTAAATAGGTGTGTAATTGTTTGGTTGTCAAGTGTTAAGGTGGTATTATAAAATAGTGTATAATTTTTTGGTTGTCACATGTTAAGGTGGTATTATTAAATAGGTGTATACTTGTTTGGTTGTCAAATGTTAAGGTGGTATTATTAAATAGGTGTATAATTGTTTGGTTGTCAAATGTTAAGGTGGTATTTTTAAATAGGTGTGTAATTGTTTGTCAAAACATAACTATAGATGTCAACATTGTGTATGTGCTGAAAGATTCATTTATGATTGTTTATCAAAATATCACTATCGTAGTATCGACTAGATACGCTCCTGTACTTGGTATCATTACAGTGGATGTCAGGTGTAGATCCACCAAATGGCGTTTGTTTACATTCAGGCGCGCTGGCTTTTGTTAGCAATGACACCGGTGGGCTATTGTATTCCCCCCATGGTGTGTAGTGAAGCATGTTTAGCTATTCCTCATCCTCCAGTGATAATGCTACTTGTAAGAAACGTACTATTTGTCGCCATGGAGACCAGGATTAGTGATTTAGAAGTAGCTAAAACACTGTAGATGGATGTATCGCTCGGTTGGTAGAGTGGCCGTGAAGGCAACTTGAGGGTTCCAGGTTCGATCCCCGCCTCCGCCATCCTAGTCACTGCCGTTGTGTCCTTGGGCAAGACACTTGACCCACCTGCTCCAAGTGCCACCCACACTGCTTTAAATGGAACTTAGATATTGGCTTTCACTATGTAAAAGCACTTTGAGTCACTAGAGAAAAGCGCTATATAAATATAATTCACTTTATATTTCTCTTATGTGTTAAAGCATCTCTTCCTGAGGGTGTTTCAGTGTTAGAACTTCACCTTTATCTCTACTTTTTTCACCAAAATGCATCCATTCTCCCTTTTCTGTCTACACACTGTGTCTGCTTGTAAGTACTCTGTGTGCGTGCGCTGCCCAACATGCTCCTCTGCTCGCAAAAAACAGCATTGTCACCACGTGACGACGACGGGGGACCGGCACTTTTTAGAGGGCGGTATAGTACGGAATATGATTCATTAGTATCACGGTACTATACTAATACCGGTATACTGCACAACCCTAGTATGGTGTACTAATTGGTGTGTACTGATGACCCGAGTGTGGCATCATCACAACTTATTCTGTGGTTACCATGGCAACGTCAAGCTTTTCTGCGGCCGTGTGCGTGAAGCACTTTGACGTGCTGATGACATCACATCATGTTTGTCGTGCACATTTGTGTATTTTTCATGGCTTTACAAAAAAGTGCTTTTTTGATGTTTGTGTCATGACTTTATATAAGCGTGCACCTTCAGGTCAAAGGTTGACAAGGTGATTAGACGAATGCCCGCCCCCCCACCTGTTTAAATGGGCCGTGCACGCGCTCGTGCACGTGACACCGAGGCGGCAAACAGGAGCTCGGAGATGTCCGGTCAAGTGTGACTTCCTCCTTTTGTTTGTACGTGCAGCTCCGTATTGTTTCAGACACTTCCCGTTTCCTGTCGCTCGGCAGCCAAGAGGAAACTCCACCAGCTCGTCGGGCCTTGCACTTCCTGTCTGCATCACAACACCAGCAAAAGCGCCAAGCAAGCGCAGCTCGTTCCCGCGCTGCTTCACACAAAACCGCAACCTGAAGCAGACTTGTGTGTCATGTCCCACGTTAAGTCTTTAAACAAGCAAAATTAAAATGTATTGTCTGGATAAAACGTTTCCATCCAAAGGTTTGGAAGTCAAACCCTGCTCTGGCGTGCATGCGAAGGGAAGGCGGGATTGGTCAGACCAAATTGAGTTTGGTGATGATGAGCACGCGTACAGACTGGTCAAAACTATTTTTTTAAATGTTTATTTATTTATGTATTTTTTTTTTTTAATTGTAAAAAAAGTTAAATTTTATAGAATTTTTTAGAAGTTTCAGGAAATTTTGTGAAATGTTTTTAATAGTTTAAAATTTTATAGAATAGTTTTTGTGATTTTTTAAATATTTTTTGTAATTTTGTAAATTTTTTTGTAATTTTTTAAATTTTTTATTTATTGTATTTTATTTATTTAAATTGTTTTAATTTATTTTAAAAATGTAATTTTTAAAAAATTAATTGTTTTTAATTTTTTTTATTTTTATTTTTTTTTTCCAATATTTTTTGTAATTTTTAAAAAATTTTTTTAATTTTATTAAATTTTTTGTAATTTTTTGTAATTTTTAAAAAAAATCTTAATTTTTTAAAAAATCTTGATTTTTTACATTTTTTTCAATATTTGGTAATTTTTTTAAATTATTTTAATTTTTTTTTTAATTTTTTGAAATTGTTTTCTTTTTTTAATTTTTTTTTATTTTTGTCAAAAAAAAAAAATATATTTTTTTAATTTTTTAAAATTGTTTTAAATTGTATTTTTATTTTTTATTATTTAATTTTTTTTTAAAAATGTTTTAATTTTGATTTCTATTTACTGGTTTAATTGGTTTTACCATTGAAAATCGTTTTTAATCATATTTATTTTTATATTGTTTTTACGGCGTGGCGAAGTTGGTAGAGTGGCCGTGCCAGCAATCGGAGGGTTGCTGGTTACTGGGGTTCAATCCCCACCTTCTACCATCCTAGTCACGTCCGTTGTGTCCTTGGGCAAGACACTTCACCCTTGCTCCTGATGGCTGCTGGTTAGTGCCTTGCATGGCAGCTCCCGCCATCAGTGTGTGAATGTGTGTGTGAATGGGTGAATGTGGAAATAGTGTCAAAGCGCTTTGAGTACCTTGAAGGTAGAAAAGCGCTATACAAGTATAACCCATTTATCATTTATCATTTATATTGGTTTTATATTTATTTATTTTTGTTTTTATTCAGTCATTGGTGGAGCTAAGGATAAAATTTGAATCTTGTTTTTAATATTGTTGTGTTAAAAATATATAAGTACATATAAAACCTTAGCGTCTACGTGAAATACGTATTTAAACCTGGATTCAACGTCACTGATGAAAATTCTATGTGGCTCAACAGAGGGAGTTTTATTTTGAAAGAAAAGCCGGAAGTAACGGAAGTCGCTATTGTTGCGGTTTGACGCCTCTGCAGCTGACCGGCGTGTTTTCCTTCCAGAACTCCCAGAACTTCCAGAATTTTCTGTCGGACGCAGCGGACCTTGTTGTTGGTTCTTGCTCGGTCTGGATGCGGGTCTGGCGGACAGGAAGTGGACCGGAGAGGACGTGAGTGACCGCGTCAAGTTAGGTTCCAGCCCTGGCACAAAGTGGTCGCCTTTGGATCAGAACCGGAAGCACGCAGCTAGACTGGTTTTACTGGTTTGGTGAAATACTAAGCGACTGGTGGAACTGGTTTAAACTTACTGACTGGTTCTACTTGTTTAATAACATTGTGACCAGTTGTACTGGTTGTAGCCTACTGGTTGTACTGGTTGGTTGTACTACTATACTGGTTAGTTGTACTAGTTTTACCTGTACTATAGTTGTACTGGTTATATACTGGTTAGTTGTACTGGTTTTACTTGTACTATAGTCGTACTGGTACTATACTTGTTTTACTTGTACTATAATCGTACTGGTTCTATACTGGTTAGTTGTACTGGTTTTACTTGTACTATAGTCGTACTGGTTCTATACTGGTTAGTTGTACTGGTTTTACTTGTACTATAGTTGTACTGGTGCTATACTGGTTAGTTGTACTGGTTTTACTTGTACTATAGTTGTACTGGTTCTATACTGGTTAGTTGTACTGGTTTTACTTGTACTATAGTCATACTGGTTCTATACTGGTTAGTTGTACTGGTTTTACTTGTACTATAGTTGTACTGGTTCTATACTGGTTAGTTGCACTGGTTTTACTTGTACTATAGTTGTACTGGTTCTATACTGGTTAGTTGTACTGGTTTTACTTGTACTATAGTTGTACTGGTTCTATACTGGTTAGTTGTACTGATTTTACTTGTACTATAGTTGTACTGGTTCTATACTGGTTAGTTGTACTGGTTTTACTTGTACTATAGTCGTACTGGTTCTATACTGGTTAGTTGTACTGGTTCTAGCCCACTGGTTGTACTGATTTACTTGTTTAATAACATTGTGACCAGTTGTACTGGTTGTAGCATTCTGGTTTTACTGGTTCTACTTGTACTATAGTTATACTGGTTTTGTACTGGTTTCACTTGTTTCACTATAGTTGTACTGGTTGCAATCTACTGGTTGCACAAGTTAGTTGTAGCCTGTTTCACTATAATTGTGCTGGTTTTATACTGGTTAGTAGTACCGTTGGCACTAGTTATATGTAGCTGACTGGTTGGTGAGGTTTTACCTATTTCTTAGTTGTACTGGTTCTTTACTTGTTAGTTGGACTGGTTGCACAATTGTACTGGTTTAGCTGGTTAGTTGTGCTGTTTGCACTAATTGTAGGCTATTGGTGGTTGCACATGTTTTGCTTGTTTGGGTTCAATACTGGTTCAACTGGTTAGTTGTACCGGTTGCACGAGTTAGTTGTAGGCTACTGGTTGTACTTGTTGTACTATAGTTATTTAGCTTCCAAAATGGTTAGTTGTACCAGTTGCATTAGTTAAACTACTGGTTGCACAGGTTTGTGTACTATAGTTGTACTGGTTCAACTAGTAGTTAATAGCCCTCATCCAGTGGTTCTCAATTATTTTCTGTCATGCCAGACAGAATTTTTTCCCAGTTTTTCACCCACCCCTGAAGTTATTGTTTATTTTTTGATCTGCACTAGTCAAGCTAGTTATTCAGCAACTTTCAAGAGGTTATTACGCTATTGCCTCTCACGCCCCCCCTTTCCCCCGACATCTCAGGCTGCCCCACTAGTTAACAAGCACTAAGTTTAAAAGGCTCTTAGGAACTTGCTCAGTCTCATTTTTAAGGGGACGTATTCATTGAAGTCCACGTCCAATCAAAATCAAAAATCAGTTTGATATAATTCCAGTTGTCTCTTTTTGTAACTCTTTTTAAATTGAAATATATTCTTGCAACAGGCGTTACTTCATAAAAAAAAACGACATCAGTGTGTAAAGGATATCACCACATGGGCTCAGGACCACTTCAGTAAACCACTGTCAGTAACTACAGTTGGTGGCTACATCTGTAAGTGCAAGTTAAAACTCTACTATGCAAAGCCAAAGCCATTTATCAACAACACCCAGAAACGCTTCGCTGGCCCCGAGCTCATCTAAGATGGACTGAATAGTAAAAGAGTGCGGGTACTAGACTGGCCTGCCTGTAGTCCAGACCTGTCTCCCATTGAAAACGGACACCCCGGACTGTTGAACAACTTAAGCTGTACATCAAGCAAGAATGGGAAATAAATTCCACCTGAAAAGCTTCAAAAGTGTGTCTCCTCAGTTCCCAAACGTTTACTGAGTGTTGTTAAAAGGAAAGGCCATGTAACACAGTGGTATAATTAAAAATATTTAAAAATAATTAAAAATATTTAAAAATTAAAAATAATAAAAAATAATTAAAAATATTTAAATATATTTAAAAATAATTAAAAATATTTAAAAAAAATAAAAAATATATTTTTATTAAAAATAATTAAAAATATTTAAAAATATTTTTATTAAAAATAATTAAAAATATTTGAAAATAATTTAAAAATAATTTAAAATATTTAAAAATTATAAGTATTTAAAAAAAATTATAAATATTTTAAAATTGAAAAAAAATTAAAAATATTTTTATTAAAAATAATTACAAATATTTAAAAATATTTTTATTAAAAATATTTGAAAATAATTTTGAAAAAAATTAAAAATAATTACAAATAATTACAAATAATTACAAATATTTAAAAATAATTTAAAATATTTTTATTAAAAATAATTAAAAATATTTATAAATATTTTTATTAAAAATATTGAAAAAATATGCATTTTTAAAAAAATATTTAAAAATAATTTTAAAAAATTACAAATATTTATAAATATTTTTATTAAAAATAATTAAAAATATTAAACATATTTAACAATAATTAAAAATATTTTTATTAAAAATATTTTAAAATAATTAAAAATAATTAAAAATATTTAAACATATTTAAAAATAATTAAAAATATTTAAAGATATTTAAAAATAATAATAAATATTTTTATTAAAAATAATTAAAAAATGCCCATGTGACAACTTTTTTGCAATGAGTTGCTGCCATTAAATTCTAAGTTCATGATTATTTGCAAAAAAAACAAGTTTTTCAGTGTGAACATGAAATATCTTGTCTTTGCAGTTTATTTATTATTATCAATTTAAGTGGACCCCGACTTAAACAAGTTGAAAAACTTATTCGGGTGTTACCATTTAGTGGTCAATTGTACGGAATATGTACTTCACTGTGCAACCTACTAATAAAAGTCTCAATCAATCAATCAATTCAATTGAATATAAGTTGAAAAGGATTTGCAAATCATTGTATTCTCTTTTTATTGACCATTTACACAACGTGACAACTTCACTGCTTTTGGCTTTTGTACTTGTTGTACTATAATTATACTGGTTACATACTGGTTAGTTGTACTGGTCGCACTTTGAGGCTACTTGTTGCATTGTTTTTAAATGATTGTACTGGTTGCTTGTACTGGTTGGTTATACAGTAGAGTTAGGACGACACCTCCATGATTATCATCATTGATGGCCAAATAGAACAACAAGCATGTGTGTGTAGATAAGACAACAAGTAAGGATCTGTCTTCAAGGCAGCAGTGAAGGAAAAGATATCTGCTTCCTTTCCGGTGTCCAGCAATCCCCTGCTGGCAGGCAGCATGTATTGTCTCACAAACACTAACAGGATGTCGGACCAACGCGTCTTCCTCTTCAGAAACTCCCTGCTATGATGTCATCGTCATCCACTCGCCGTTTCCTGTTGAAGACCTTTTTCCAGTCAGCACATCTTGTGCTTGCCCGCAGGTGTGTCAACAACACCCGGACATTTACTGCTTCTACTTGTACTATAGTTGTACTGGTTAGTTATACTGGTTGCACATGTTTTACTATAGTTGTACTGGTTGCAATCTACTGGTTGTAGCCTACTGGTTCTACTTGTACTATAGTTGTACTGGTTAGTTATACTGGTTGCACATGTTTCACTATAGTTGTACTGGTTGCAATCTACTGGTTGTAGCCTACTGGTTTTACTGGTTCTACTTGTACTATAGTTGTACTGGTTAGTTATACTGGTTGCACATGTTTCACTATAGTTGTACTGGTTGCAATCTACTGGTTGTAGCCTACTGGTTCTACTTGTACTATAGTTGTACTGGTTAGTTATACTGGTTGCACATGTTTCACTATAGTTGTACTGGTTGCAATCTACTGGTTGTAGCCTACTGGTTGTACTGGTTTTACTTGTACTGTAGTTGCACTGCTTCTATACTGGTTAGTTGTACTGGTTGTAGCCTACTGGTTTTACTGCTTCTACTTGTACTATAGTTGTACTGGTTTTGTACTGGTTAGTTATACTGGTTGCACATGTTTCACTTGCTTCACTATAGTTGTACTGGTTGCAGTCTACTGGTTGTACTGGTTTTACTTGTACTGTAGTCATACTGCTTCTATACTGGTTAGTTGTACTGGTTGTAACCTACTGGTTTTACTGGTTCTACTTGTACTATAGTTTTACTGGTTAGTTATACTGGTTGCACATGTTTCACTTGTTTCACTATAGTTGTACTGGTTGCAATCTACTGGTTGTACTGGTTGCACAAGTTAGTTGTAGCCTGTTTCACTATAATTGTGCTGGTTTTATACTGGTTAGTTGTACCGTTGGCACTAGTTATATGTAGCTGACTGGTTGGTGAGGTTTTACCTATTTCTTAGTTGTACTGGTTCTTTACTTGTTAGTTGGACTGGTTGCACAATTTAATTGTACTGGTTTAGCTGGTTAGTTGTGCTGTTTGCACTAATTGTAGGCTATTGGTGGTTGCACATGTTTTGCTTGTTTGGGTTCAATACTGATTCAACTGGTTAGTTGTAGGCTACTGGTTGTACTTGTTGTACTATAGTTATTTAGCTTCCAAAATGGTTTGTTGTACTGGTTCAACTGGTTAGTTGTACCAGTTGCATTAGTTAAACTACTGGTTGCACAGGTTTGTGTACTATATTTGTACTGGTTCAACTGGTAGTTGATAGCCCTGGTCCAGTGGTTCTCAATTGTGGTCTGCAGGTGTGTCAGCAACACCCGGACTTTCTGGTGTGCTGCCCGCAGGTGCGTCAGCAACACCCGGACTTTCTGGTGTGCCGCCCGCAGAGTGAGCCCCATCAGGTCCGGTCCAGGTCCCTCGCAGGACGTCTCCAGCATGGCGAGGACACCAGATGTCAAAGCACAACAATGGAGGACATTTCTCTGTCCGCCAATCATCTGCTCCGCCTTTAGGCGTGCCTTCCTGTGATGGAAGAGACGGTTTGTTTTTTTAGCAGCATGTGTCATGTGACTTGTTGAAGTTCCTCGTTAGCACGTTCGCGGTTGATGCCATGTAGTTGCAGAGGGAGAACAATCCTTCTTGTGTGTCCGCCGGCTCGCTCGCCCCCCTCGCCGCCTCGCTCTCATCTGAGTGACAGGTGGGCGGGCTTTTGTCAAGGTGACCAATGGCAGCCTAGGACAAACTAACTTTCATGGTGTTACCATAGCAATAGAAAAGGATCTGGCTCGTTGTCTTCTTTAAAATATACAAAAGCCAAAAGCGGTGAAGTTGTCAGGTTGTGTAAATGGTAAATAAAAAGAGAATACAACAAATCCTTGTCAACTTATATTCAATTGAATAGACTGCAAAGACAAGATATTTCATGTTCACACTGAGAAACTTTGGTATTTTTTTGCAAATAATCATGAATTGGAATTTAATGGCAGCAACACATTGCAAAAAAGGCATTTTTACCACTTGTGTTACATGGCCTTTCCTTTTAACAACACCCAGTAAAGGTTTGGGAAGTGAGGAGACACATTTTTGAAGTGGAATTCTTTCCCATTCTTGCTTGATGTACAGCTTAAGTTGTTCAACAGTCTCCCTTCTCATATTTTAGCCTGCACACATCTTCAATGGGAGACTACAGGCAGGCCAGTCTAGTACCCACACTCTTTTACTATGAAGCCACGCTGTTGTAACACGTGGCTCGGCATTGTCTTGCTGAAATAAGCAGGGGCGTCCATGATACCGTTGCTTGGATGGCAACATATGTTGCTCCAAAAGCTGTATGTACCTTTCAGCATTAATGGTGCCTTCACAGATGTGTAAGTTACCCATGTCTTGGCCACTAATACACCCCCATACCATCACACATGCTGCCTTTTACACTTTGCGCCTAGAACAAACCGAAAGGTTCTTTTCCTCTTTGGTCCGGAGGACACGACGTCCACAGTTTCCAAAAACAATTTGAAATGTGGACTCGTCAGACCACAGAACTCTATTACACTTTGCATCAGTCCATCTTAGATTAGCTCGGGCCAAGATGGACCGGCGGCGTTTCTGGGTGTTGTTGATAAATGGCTTTGGCTTTGCATAGTAGAGTTTTAACTTGCACTTACAGATGTAGCGACCAACTGTGGTTACTGACAGTGGTTTTCTGAAGTGTTCCTGAACCCATGTGGTGATACCCTTTACACACTGATGTCTCTTTTGAATGCAGTACCGCCTGAGGGATCCAAGGTGCGTAATATCATGGCTTACGTGCAGTGATTTCTCCAGATTCTCTGAACCTTTTGATGATATTACGGAAATCCCCAAATTCCTTGCAATATCCGCTTGAGAAATGTTGTCCTTAAACAATTTGCTCAGGCATTTGTCGACAAAGTGGTGACCCTCGGCCCCGTCCTTGTTTGTGAACGACTGAGCATTTCACGGAAGCTGCTTTTATACCCAATCATGGCACCCACCTGTTCCCAATTAGCCTGTTCACCTGTGGGATGTTCCAAATGAGTCTTTGATGAGCATTCCTCCACTTTCTCCCTCTTTTTTGCCACTTGTGCCAGCTTTTTTGAAACATGGTGCAGGCATCAAATTCCAAATGAGCTAATATTTGCCAAAAAATACCAAAGTTTCTCAGTGTGAACATGAAATATCTTGTCTTTGCAGTCTATTCAATTGAATAGAAGTTGAAAAGGATTTGTTGTATTCTCTTTTTGTTTACCATTTACACAACGTGGAAGTTGTCACTGGTTTTGGGTTTTGTATTTTGTAAGTATCAGTACTTGAGAGAACGAACACCTTTTAACTGGAACGCATTAAAGCCTTTGTTCTGATCCGGGAAGTTCCGTGGACAATCGGAGACATTTCTTCCAAAATACAGAAAAACCTCAAAACGTCCCTCATGTCCACTTTCCAAAAGTCCAGCCGACCATTCAGGTGGCATACACAGGGGTCAAAGTTGACGCATTCCAGACTTTTGTCAGGAAACACACTCCACCCATCAACTTCAGGAAGTGTGTGTGTGTTTACTTCCTCCTAAGTCATGTGGCAGCTTGTCAGGCTGTGATTGGTCTGTCTTCATCAGCTGCTCGCCGGACAAAGTCGGCCATTGATGTTCGCCACTGGGTCACTAACAGCGCACTTTTTGTCGCCATCACAGTGGCCCCGCCCCCATCCCGAGGAGGTGGCAGCCGCAGACACACAGTACTAAGATTGTGTTGGCTGCTCTATCACGGCTCAGAGGCGATCGATGCAAGATTAATAGGTAGGTAGGTCTTTATTGTCATTGCACAAGTACAAGAAAACTTTGTTTTCAGCACAAACCTGTTGAAGATGAGACAAACAAACAGTGTACAGGGTTACAGAACAAGATTAGACAAACAAACAGTGTACAGGGTTACAGAACAAGACTAGACAAACAAACAGTGTACAGGGTTACAGAACAAGACTAGACAAACAAACAGTGTACAGGGCTACAGAACAAGATTAGACAAACAAACAGTGTACAGGGTTACAGAACAAGACTAGACAAACAAACAGTGTACAGGGCTACAGAACAAGATTAGACAAACAAACAGTGTACAGGTTTACAGAACAAGATTAGACAAACAAACAGTTTACAGGGTTACAGAACAAGACTAGACAAACAAACAGTGTACAGGGTTACAGAACAAGATTAGACAAACAAACAGTGTACAGGGCTACAGAACAAGATTAGACAAACAAACAGTGTACAGGGTTACAGAACAAGACTAGACAAACAAACAGTGCACAGGGTTACAGAACAAGACTAGACAAACAAACAGTGTACAGGGTTACAGAACAAGACTAGACAAACAAACAGTGTACAGGGTTACAGAACAAGATTAGACAAACAAACAGTGTACAGGTTTACAGAACAAGATTAGACAAACAAACAATGTACAGGGTTACAGAACAAGATTAGACAAACAAACAGTGTACAGGGTTACAGAACAAGATTAGACAAACAAACAGTGTACAGGGTTACAGAACAAGACTAGACAAACAAACAGTGCACAGGGTTACAGAACAAGATTAGACAAACAAACAGTGTACAGGGTTACAGAACAAGATTAGACAAACAAACAGTGTACAGGGTTACAGAACAAGACTAGACAAACAAACAGTGCACAGGGTTACAGAACAAGACTAGACAAACAAACAGTGTACAGGGTTACAGAACAAGACTAGACAAACAAACAGTGTACAAGGTTACAGAACAAGATTAGACAAACAAACAGTGTACAGGGTTACAGAACAAGATTAGACAAACAAACAGTGTACAGGGTTACAGAACAAGATTAGACAAACAAACAGTGTACAGGGTTACAGAACAAGACTAGACAAACAAACAGTGCACAGGGTTACAGAACAAGATTAGACAAACAAACAGTGTACAGGGTTACAGAACAAGATTAGACAAACAAACAGTGTACAGGGTTACAGAACAAGACTAGACAAACAAACAGTGCACAGGGTTACAGAACAAGACTAGACAAACAAACAGTGTACAGGGTTACAGAACAAGATTAGACAAACAAACAGTGTACAGGGTTACAGAACAAGACTAGACAAACAAACAGTGTACAGGGTTACAGAACAAGACTAGACAAACAAACAGTGTACAGGGTTACAGAACAAGACTAGACAAACAAACAGTGTACAGGGCTACAGAACAAGATTAGACAAACAAACAGTGTACAGGTTTACAGAACAAGATTAGACAAACAAACAGTTTACAGGGTTACAGAACAAGACTAGACAAACAAACAGTGTACAGGGTTACAGAACAAGATTAGACAAACAAACAGTGTACAGGGCTACAGAACAAGATTAGACAAACAAACAGTGTACAGGGTTACAGAACAAGACTAGACAAACAAACAGTGTACAGGGTTACAGAACAAGATTAGACAAACAAACAGTGTACAGGTTTACAGAACAAGATTAGACAAACAAACAATGTACAGGGTTACAGAACAAGATTAGACAAACAAACAGTGTACAGGGTTACAGAACAAGATTAGACAAACAAACAGTGTACAGGGTTACAGAACAAGACTAGACAAACAAACAGTGCACAGGGTTACAGAACAAGATTAGACAAACAAACAGTGTACAGGGTTACAGAACAAGATTAGACAAACAAACAGTGTACAGGGTTACAGAACAAGACTAGACAAACAAACAGTGCACAGGGTTACAGAACAAGACTAGACAAACAAACAGTGTACAGGGTTACAGAACAAGACTAGACAAACAAACAGTGTACAAGGTTACAGAACAAGATTAGACAAACAAACAGTGTACAGGGTTACAGAACAAGATTAGACAAACAAACAGTGTACAGGGTTACAGAACAAGATTAGACAAACAAACAGTGTACAGGGTTACAGAACAAGACTAGACAAACAAACAGTGCACAGGGTTACAGAACAAGATTAGACAAACAAACAGTGTACAGGGTTACAGAACAAGATTAGACAAACAAACAGTGTACAGGGTTACAGAACAAGACTAGACAAACAAACAGTGCACAGGGTTACAGAACAAGACTAGACAAACAAACAGTGTACAGGGTTACAGAACAAGATTAGACAAACAAACAGTGTACAGGGTTACAGAACAAGACTAGACAAACAAACAGTGTACAGGGTTACAGAACAAGACTAGACAAACAAACAGTGTACAGGGTTACAGAACAAGACTAGACAAACAAACAGTGTACAGGGTTACAGAACAAGATTAGACAAACAAACAGTGTACAGGGCTACAGAACAAGATTAGACAAACAAACAGTGTACAGGGTTACAGAACAAGACTAGACAAACAAACAGTGTACAGGGTTACAGAACAAGATTAGACAAACAAACAGTGTACAGGTTTACAGAACAAGATTAGACAAACAAACAATGTACAGGGTTACAGAACAAGATTAGACAAACAAACAGTGTACAGGGTTACAGAACAAGATTAGACAAACAAACAGTGTACAGGGTTACAGAACAAGACTAGACAAACAAACAGTGCACAGGGTTACAGAACAAGATTAGACAAACAAACAGTGTACAGGGTTACAGAACAAGATTAGACAAACAAACAGTGTACAGGGTTACAGAACAAGACTAGACAAACAAACAGTGCACAGGGTTACAGAACAAGACTAGACAAACAAACAGTGTACAGGGTTACAGAACAAGACTAGACAAACAAACAGTGTACAAGGTTACAGAACAAGATTAGACAAACAAACAGTGTACAGGGTTACAGAACAAGATTAGACAAACAAACAGTGTACAGGGCTACAGAACAAGATTAGACAAACAAACAGTGTACAAGGTTACAGAACAAGATTAGACAAACAAACAGTGTACAGGGTTACAGAACAAGATTAGACAAACAAACAGTGTACAGGGTTACAGAACAAGACTAGACAAACAAACAGTGCACAGGGTTACAGAACAAGATTAGACAAACAAACAGTGTACAGGGTTACAGAACAAGATTAGACAAACAAACAGTGTACAGGGTTACAGAACAAGACTAGACAAACAAACAGTGCACAGGGTTACAGAACAAGACTAGACAAACAAACAGTGTACAGGGTTACAGAACAAGACTAGACAAACAAACAGTGTACAAGGTTACAGAACAAGATTAGACAAACAAACAGTGTACAGGGTTACAGAACAAGATTAGACAAACAAACAGTGTACAGGGTTACAGAACAAGACTAGACAAACAAACAGTGTACAGGGTTACAGAACAAGACTAGACAAACAAACAGTTTACAGGGTTACAGAACAAGACTAGACAAACAAACAGTGTACAGGGTTACAGAACAAGATTAGACAAACAAACAGTGTACAAGGTTACAGAACAAGATTAGACAAACAAACAGTGTACAGGGTTACAGAACAAGATTAGACAAACAAACAGTGTACAGGGTTACAGAACAAGATTAGACAAACAAACAGTGTACAGGGTTACAGAACAAGACTAGACAAACAAACAGTGTACAGGGTTACAAAACAAGACTAGACAAACAAACAGTGTACAGGGTTACAGAACAGAAACGCTGATTGGTCGCCACAAGGTGCCCCGTAAAAGATGGGGAAAAGGTCAACGCTGAGGTAGGATGAGTAAAACAATACAATCTAGACTGGGCTCCTAAAGGGGCCCAGTCTGGAGTGGGAAAAAACCTCCATAGCAAAGCACATATACATATTACAACATACATCTCCAGACTTGCAACAGAGGGGAGGGAGTGGGGGCCATGGTGGCGGGCTGCAGCTCTTTAGGTGTTGCCCAGCTGTCCATCACCCCTAAGAGATTCGCATCAAGGGCGTTGGATGGGAGGTGGGGTATGTGTGTGTGGCGTATATTTTTTGTGGATGCATGTGTGTGTGTAAGCCTGCAGTGTGTCTCTGTTCAGCGGCCTTGATGTCGTGCAGTCGCTAGTCCAAAGTCAACAACAACAGGTGTGTGTCCATGAGAGACAAGAAGGGAGTTTGTTGTGTCTTCACCACACTGTCCTTCGGGAGAGTCTCGAAGCCAGGGAAACAATCCAAGTTAGAATGTTTTGTATGCCAGCGAAAAGAAAATTTGCTTTTCACTCTAAATAGTCTATGACTGGTCCTCAAATTCATCCTGCGGGGCAGACAGTCCGATGTTATCCAGATCACAAGAGTGTCCACAGTTCTTCCCGCATCCTCCAATCATTCCATCATATGAACAATTAGAATACTTTCACGCTCTTCTACCCGATCTTCATCTTTTGTCTTACTTTTTCACTTACGAATAACCAACAGACATTCTAAAGACGAAAGGTCAACCTGTGCTAACATGGTATTATCTAAGCGTTTTGGTGCCACAGGCTGACGAGCTGAGATGAAAGGCCGTTGCGGGCGTCAGTGATGGCGGCGGGAGACGACGCTCAGACCCGAGCCGACGATGGTCGTCATGGCGTCGCTGGATGCTAACACGGCGGTTGAAGCTCTCCTGGCTGGCATCCATCTGGAGAGGTGAGAATTAATAGGAACAAACATTTTGAATGCACTGACTCTGCTTCCCTGCAGGTACCTGGACTCCTTCCAGAGAGCGGGTCTCCTATTGGCTAAAGACTTGACTTACTTGGATCATGACGCCCTGGTAAGCCTGGGAATAACGGCCACTGGACATCGGAAGAGAATCCTGCGTCTGGTGTCGTACATTCAGAGGAGGGAAGCTCAAGCAACCAATCAGAGAGCCGCTACCAATCTCCAGAGGGGCCGCTGTCAGTCCCTGACAGAACGTGCGTCTTCACAGGGGGGCCCATTGTTGGCGGCGTCCACGGGTCCCTGTGGCTTGGAGGCGTTAAGAAACAGTTCGGCTCCAGACCTCGTCGCCATGCTGACAAGTTCAGAGGCTGCCAGAACTGTGGTGAAGCCAATCCCCAAACCCAGGACGGTTTTTAACCGCCGACGCACTGCGCCAATCCACTTCTCTCCAGTACCAGACTTGGCCCCGGCCCCACACAGGAGACTTTCCCAGGAGTCCATCTGTTTTTCTGTCTGTGAAGGCTTGAACTCTGCGGACACGCCCCCAGATGCTGACAGGGACGAGGCGGGGCAGATTCGCAGGTTGCCTTTTTCAGAAATGGGCGGGTCATTGCCTCCCGTCCCCCCGAGGACACACCGTCGTGTCCCGGCAACCTCGTGCCAGTCGCCCCTGCCGTCGTCTTCGTCTTCCTCACCTGCCCGACCTGCTTCTTTGCCACCTCTATCTCCTGGTCGTCATGACAACGACAGGACGTCCGGATCACCCTTTAGCGGGATGGAGATGGTCTCCAATGAGATCTACTGGG
>NC_084758.1:34972285-35007285 GCF_033978785.1 Entelurus aequoreus | reverse complement strand
GTGCGAGCAGGTCAGCACAGAGGTTTGGGAACAATGGTTTCCAAAGTTCAGAGTCTGAAACTGGACACCAGCGTGTGGAGCAATGAGATTGTGCAGGTAAGACCTAAACGAGATGGGAACCTGAAACGCAAGAAAGTCTTTTTTTCCTAGGTTTTGTTCTGTCGTTGCAGCTCTTCATCATGCTGGGTAACGACCGCGCTAACGACTTCTGGGCGGCCCACTTGTCCCAGTCTGATGAGCTGGACTGCGACGCGTCCCCGAGTCAGAGGCGAGAGTTCATCGGTCAGAAGTACAGAGACGGGCACTACAGAGTGGCCCATCCAGCTTTCAGCAGCCAGGAACAACTACTGAAGGTGCAGTTTAGAGCCTCTAAAACAGTGGTTCTTAACCTGGGTGAGTCGGGCTCAGGGCTTCGGGGGAGGTCAAGACACACCGGACTCATCGTGTAAATAAAAACTTCTCTATTACGGATACGGCAACAGCAGAAGTCAGACTGATTTGCAGGTGTGTAATTTGTTGGGAGTTTATGCACTGTGTTGGTTTTGTTCTTTGAACAAGGCGATGTTCATGCACGGTTCATTTTGTGCACCAGTAAAAAAACATGGTAAAACTTTAGTATGGGGAACAAATTCACCATTAATTAGTTGCTTATTAACATGCAAATTAGTAACATATTGGCTCTTACCTAGTCATTATTAAGTACTTATTAATGCCTTATTCGGCATGGCCTTATTATAACCCTAACCCTCTAACCCTGGCCCTAACCCTCTAACCCTGGCCCTAACCCTCTAACTCTATCCCTAACCCTAACCAAATAACTCTAAATTAAGTCTTTGTTACTTAGAATATGTTCCCCTAGTGCAGTGGTTCTTAACCTGGGTTCGATCGAACCCAAGGAGTTCAGTGAGTCGGCCTCAGGGGTTCGGTGGAGCCTCCGCCGCGGACGTCGACACACACCCGACTCATCGTGTTACGGCAACAGCAGAAGTCACACTGGTTTTCAGGCGTGTAATTTGTTGTGAGTTTATGCACTGTGTTGGTTTTGTTCTTTGAACAAGGTGATGTTCATGCACGGTTCATTTTGAGCACCAGTAAAAAAACATGTAACTTTGTCTTGAATTTGAAAAAAAAACACGTTTTATTTTTCACTAAAGAAGGGTTGGGTGAATGCGCATATGAAACCGGTGGGGTTCGGGACCTCCGACAAGGTTAAGAACCACTGGCCAAGTGTCCAAAAAACTCTAAATTAAGTCTTTGTTACTTAGAATATGTTCCCCATACTAAAGTGTTACCAAAAACATATAACTTTGTCTTGAATTTGAAAAAAACCCCAACATTTTATTTTTCACTAAAGAAGGGTTTGGTGAATGCGCATATGAAACTGGTGTGGTTCGGTACCTCCAACAAGGTTAAGAACCACTGCTCTAAAAGCAGATTGGAAGTATTTTACTATCATTGGGAGTGCTTTCCACTCTAAAAGTAATGATTATCGCAATTTATCAGATTAGTCTTTTTCAGCCATTTTGTAAAGTCCTCAATGACTTGCCTGTGAATAGTCTCCGATCACCCAGGTCCTCGTGTTCCCAGGGCGTTGAATCAATCGCAACTGAACCGTTCCGATGTTTGTGCGTGTCGACTGCAGGTGTTATGTTCCGCTGTCTCCGAACATACGCTCCTCAAAACTGTCACTCGCATCTTTTCTGAAGCAAGAGCTAATCACCTGGCAAGCACCGCCCACGGGCAGCAGACAAACAGAGACCTGCTAGTGAACTGTAGAGTCCCAGGTCAGAACCAACACCACTACTATGATTATTCTTTGCTTACCAACTATGAAGGATTAGAGGACAAACTCGTCTTCACTACTTGATTTCCCGCAGATCCTGGTGTCTATGACGAGATCATGAAGACGGTTGTTTACTCTGGCTTTCTCTTCAGTTCCAATTGCGTCAGCAGAGCGACGCTGTCCCGCCGGTCTCGAGAAGGTTCGGCTCCCAGTTTTGACAGGTGCGGTGACATGTTTGCATCACATGCCTGTCTGAACTGTGACAGACTTCCAGAAGTTCTGGTGTTCGGTGGATCAGTCTCTGCTGTTCTACCCTGCGGAGCGATCAGCAGAACCGTGCATGGAGATCGGTCTCAAGGACGTGGTGTGTTTGGGAGTCAGCCGACCAGACTTGCTCAAAAACAACGGTTTTGTGGACAGGTGAGGTGTAGGTCTGCCACATGTTGGTCAAAAGTGAAACCGGGGATTTACTCTGTATTTTCTGCGCTCAGGTTCCGTTACACTTTTGAACTGTATTTGACTTCGGACAAACTCTATCAGTTTGGTGTGGAGACACCCGAGGATCTGCACGCCTGGACCAGTGCCATCGGGAAAGTTGGTTGTTTTTCGAATGCTTTTTCACATCGTTTCAGTCCCATCCCAAGTTCTGCTGGTCTAATAATGCGTGTGTGCTTGCTAGGCTTCCACGCCGCTCAGCTGTCACTGCCTGTTGACTCGGGAGTTTGAGCGCATCGGGCGACTGCGGTACCGAGCGATGTTGGACCCTCAGCAGTGGAAAGAGGCTTACTTTGTCCTGCAGAAGTCCAACCTTTTCATCTGTCCCCAAAACGACGGCGCTGCAGAAGACATCATCAACCTGAAGCGGCTGCAGGAGCTGAGTCAGTAGTTTTTGACGTCTCTAGACCCAATCCGGGGTTGTGTCGGACTGATTATGTTTGTGTTGAAGGTGTCGCCTCGGAAAGCCAGAACCACGAGAAGAAAGACATCCTGGTTTTGGTTGAGAAGGGGAGGTGAGTGGACTTCAACATCAGTTTTTTGTCCTCTGGCTGATCTTTGACGTCTCATGTCTCTGTTGTGTCAGGACGTTCCACCTGCAGGGCGTCGGACGCACAGACTTCACCTTGTGGTACGCAGACGTTCAGCGGGCTGCCGGCGGGAAGGGAAACTCTCTGCGAGAGCAGCAGCTGAGCAGGCATGACATCCCCATCATCGTGGACAGCTGCATCGCCTTCATCACGCAGTATGGTGAGCAAAGTGCTGATGAGGCCACACCATGGAACCTGGCCCCAGGGTGCCTGAACCTGTCGGTGTCCATGCCTGCAGGTCTGGGTCACGAGGGGATCTATCGCAAGAACGGAGCCAAGTCAAGAATCAAGCTGCTCATGGAGGAGTTTCGCAAAGATGCCCGTAATGTCAAACTACGCATCGGAGACCACTTCATCGAGGACGTGACGGACGTCCTGAAGCGGTTCTTCAGGGAGATCGATGACCCCGTCTTCATGATCGACCTCCATCCGCTGTGGCAGGAAGCTGCCAGTGAGTCTCTACTTCCTGTCCACTGGACCTTAAGTTGCTTGTTGTCAGTGTTTAGTTTGAAAGATAAGTAAGCTGTCCCTCAAATTGGGGATTGGAAAATATCCAAGTTAGGGATCTTTAATAATTGGATCCAAAATAAAGTTACTGTAAAATGTATATACACAAATAAAACACATGCATACATCCTTAGCTTGATGCTAACGTACCAGGATTGCAGTCAATTTAACCTTAAAAATATTTACAAAATTACTTTTTACCGGAACAGGCTGGACAAAAAACAGCATTTGCATACGTGATGAAAGGTAAACAAGAGGGACAAGCGGTAGAAAATAGAACTGTAGAAACAAAGTAATGACTTGCTGACTGGGTGATGAGCGATACTGCAAATGTTGGTATTGATCCGATACAAAGTATGTATCAACGATATGAACAACACAACAATAAGAAACAGATAGGTGTAGAAGATAACTGAACAATGTTAATCTCATTACAGTAATATCGATCCAATGCTGATTCAACGCTTGATATCGATACCGATATTGAGATTAATCTGCCTAACAGTTCAGTGCTACCCTGAGTTTATTAGCTACAGATGCTTGGTGCTGTCAAAACTCTTACATTTCAGCATCTAAATACTGCAGCCGCCATTGAAGTGATTATCAGCCAAGTCTCATTGGGAGACCAGTCATCAGCTCACATTTTCTTTTCCCTCTTTACATCTCAGAAATCCCTTCCAAAGGCGCAAGGTTGGATCGCTACAAGGAGATCATCCGGTCTCTTCCGCGGGTCAACAGGATGACTCTGGCTGCACTCGTCAGTCACCTGTACAGGTGAGTTGTGACTGGAGCCAACATGGTCTTAGAAGGAAGACTCTTTAGTTGTCCCAAATAAAGAGATGTGCCTATTGTCAGGTTCAAACACTGATGGCATCTATTAAACAAGACAAGAGGCAAAGAATTAAACAGAGACAGAATTCAATTTGGACTCAATTGAGGAGACACGCCTGGACACACTGTACTCTTGTACAGTCTCCCGCACGCTCTGCCAAAAGATTGCATGCCTCCTTTTTTTATTTTGGACCCTCCCCCGACCACACGGCCACCACTGTTTCCAAAGGACAAAGGTCGCAAAAATTTCACAGAAAAGGTCAGTTCAAAAAGAGTTCATAAAATAGTTCAAAAAGAGTCCGTAAAATACTTCAAAAAGAGGTCGTCTGGAAATTGGGCAGATTCTGTCATCTCTTCGCTCTGAAGTCCTTGGGCCAGAACAAGTTGATTACCATACATGAAAGAACACAGAAAACCCTTCATGTGGCTTTCCCCCTTACACAGTGGAGTTTCTTCTTGGTAGGTTTCAAATTCAGCTTTTGTCTTCTTGCTAGGAACTCATTTCAACACAAAGTTTTTTGTGATAACTTACAAACAATTATTCTAACACCTATAATTGAAGATGAACAATATACAAAAGAGTCGGTACAAACAATGAAGACATTCTGTAAAATGTTCACATGCTTGTGTCCATAATGCGGCCTTCCTTTGGTCGAAACTGAAAGTTAACTGGGCACATTCTTTCATTCAAACTAGACAGAATACGATGTGTGTGTGCATAGATAAAAAAACAGTGCCAAAGCTAGTAACTTCTAAGGCAGGAGTGTCAAAGTCAAGGCCCGCAGGCCAGGTCCGGCCCGTGAATGAATGATCTATGGCCCCCGGGATGAGATTTGATTAGTACTAGAAGCGGCCCGCAGGCCACAGCCGCCTGCTGCTGTTTTGCACGCACCAATACTCCATCAGTGTTGGCGCTAGGAATTTAAAAAATGGGGTCCCGGGGACCCCATCAAGTCATAAAAATGGGGTCCCACAGTAAACTTTTGGGGTCCCCCTTTTTTGTAAGCGTTTTGAAAACAAATGATAAATGCATGCATTATCCTGTTATATCTCACATTATATATTGTGTTTTGTCATGAACGTTACTTCATTCATTACAAAAATAACACAAAAGAAAACAAATTTTAGACTTAGACATTAAATGGGAGACCGGGCTTTGTGCTCCGCCACTCCCAGTCTGTGGAACGCTCTCCCTGACCACCTGAGGGCACCACAGACTGTGGATGCTTTTAAAAAAGGCTTAAAAACCCTTCTTTTTTAAAAAAAAAAAAAGCCTTTTTTTAGATATATGCATACTAGTTTTAGCTATTTGGCTGTTCTAGTTTTAATTTTAATTTTATTTTTTTTAAATTATCTTTTTATTTTATTTTTTATTTTTTTTATACACTGTAGCACTTTGAGGTTGTTTACTCAATGTAAAGTGCTTTTTACAAATAAAATGTATTATTATTATTATTATTATTATTATTAGACAAACTTTATTGATCCACAAGGGAAATTGTTCCACACAGTAGCTCAGTTACAAAGGCTGGAAAGGATAGGGATGGAAAGGGTAATGCACTCCAAGGCACAAAAAGAGGGCAAAAACAATGTTTAAAGTAGACAAAAAATGTACCATAGTAGCAATATAAAATATAACTTATATGTAATATATACAGTATATAATATATACTGATATATTATATTTGTATATAATATATACAAATGAGCATGTACAATATTACAGTATCACTGCAAAAACTGAAATCTAAGTCAGATGAAATATCTCAAATAAGGGTGATATTTGCTTATTTTCTGTATGATAAGATAATTCTTCTCACTAAGCAGATTTTATGTTAGAGTGTTTTACTTGTTTTAAGTGTTTTGCTCCTAAATGATCTCAGTAAGATATTACAGCTTGTTGCTGAGATTTGATAAATAAATGATAAATGGGTTATACTTGTATAGCGCTTTTCTACCTTCAAGGTATTCAAAGCGCTTTTGACACTATTTCCACATTCACCCATTCACACACACATTCACACACTGATGGCGGGAGCTGCCATGCAAGGCGCTAACCAGCAGCCATCAGGAGCAAGGGTGAAGTGTCTTGCCCAAGGACACAACGGACGTGACTAGGATGGTAGAAGGTGGGGATTGAACCCCAGTAACCAGCAACACTCCGATTGCTGGCACGGCCACTCTACCAACTTCGCCACGCCGTCCTATATACAATATTATATATATATATATATATATATATATATATATATATATATATATATATATATATATATATATATATATATATATATATATATATATATATATATATATATATATATATAATATAGGTCAGGGGTCGGCAACCCAAAATGTTGAAAGAGCCATATTGGACCAAAAATACAAAAACAAATCTGTCTGGAGCCGCAACAAATTAAAAGCCATATTACATACAGATAGTGTGTCATGAGATATAAATTGAATTAAGATGACTTAAAGGAAACTAAATGAGCTCAAATATAGCTACAAATGAGGCATAATGATGCAATATGTACATATCGCTAGCCTAAATAGCATGTTAGCATCGATTAGCTTGCAGTCATGCAGTGACCAAATATGTCTGATTAGCACTCCACACAAGTCAATAACATCAACAAAACTCACCTTTGTGCATTCACGCACAACGTTAAAAGTTTGGTGGACAAAATGAGACAGAAAAAGAAGTGGCATAAAACACGTCCTAGAAAGTCGGAGAAAGTTACACATGTAAACAAACTAAGGTGAGTTCAAGGACCGCCAAAATTAGCAGGACAAAACGGCGCTCGCCAAATACTCGAATCAGTGAAGCATGTTTAATATAAACAGTGTGATTTATAACGATTAGTGTCATGTTTGTCCTCCTACAGAAACCATATTAAAACAAAAAAATATTTTTTTCCCCTCATCTTTTTCCATTTTTCATACATTTTTGAAAAAGCTTCAGAGAGCCACTAGGGCGGCGCTAAAGAGCCGCATGCGGCTCTAGAGCTGCGGGTTGCGGACCCCTGATATAGGTCATCACGTTGATGAGCTATATTGAGTAAAACATGCTTGAAACTAGAATATCAACTGTTGCAAAGCTGTGTCATCAACACTCACAAGTAGAAAACTACTTTTTTAAAGTAATAATTTCTTACTTCAAGCATGAAAAAAAAATCATGATGCCGAGCGCATATCATTATGTCAAGATAATGGCACTAGCATTTACTTCATTTAAGAATATTTTTCAACATATTGAGCAAAAAGGTCTAATGTTTTTTTTCTACCAAGAAAAGTGCACTTGTTATTAGTGAGAATATACTTATTTTAAAGGCCTACTGAAATGATTTTTTTAAATTTAAACGGGAATAGCAGATCCATTCTATGTGTCATACTTGATCATTTCGCGATATTGCCATATTTTTGCTGAAAGGATTTAGTAGAGAAAATCGACGATAAAGTTCGCAACTTTTGCTCGCTGATAAAAAAAAGCCTTGCCTGTAGCGGAAGTAGCGTGACGTCACAGGAGCTAGTATTCCTCACAATTCCCCGTTGTTTACAATGGAGCGAGAGAGATTCGGACCGAGAAAGTGATGATTACCCCATTAATTTGAGCGAGGATGAAAGATTCGTAGATGAGGAACGTTACAGTGAAGGACTTGAGAGGCAGTGCAGGACGTATCTTTTTTCGCTCTGACCGTAACTTAGGTACAAGCTGGCTCATTGGATTCCACACTCTCCTTTTTCTATTGTGGATCACAGATTTGTATTTTAAACCACCTGGGATACTATATCCTCTTGAAAATGAGAGTCCAGAACGCGAAATGGACATTCACAGTGACTTTTATCTCCACGACAATACATCGGCGAAATGCTTTAGCTACGAGCTAACGTGATAGCATCGTGCTTTAACTGCATATAGAAACAAAAAAATAAACCCCTGACTGGAAGGATAGATAGAAAATCAACAATACTATTAAACCGTGGACATGTAAATACACGGTTAATGCTTTCCAGGCTGGTGAAGGTTAACAATGCTGTGCTAACGACGACATTGAAGCTAACTTAGCAACTTAGCAACGGGACCTCACAGAGCTATGCTAAAAACATTAGCTCTCCACCTACGCCAGCCAGCCCTCATCTACTTATCAACACCCGTGCTCACCTGCGTTCCAGCGATGTAGGAAGTCAAGGTGAGGTCGCCGGCTAGCGCGGCTAGCGCGGCTAGCGCTCCAACAAAGTCCTCCTGGTTGTGTTGCTGTAGTCCGCTGCTAATACACCGATCCCACCTACAACTGTCTTCTTTGCAGCCTTCATTGTTCATTAAACAAATTGCAAAAGATGTCCAGAATACTGTGGAATTATGAAATGAAAACAGAGCTTTTTGTATAGGATTCTACGGGGTACCATAACTTCCGTTACTCGGACTTCGTCACGCGCATACGTCATCATACCGCGACGTTTCAGCCGGATATTTCCCGGGAAGTTTTAAATGTCACTTTATAAGTTAACCCGGCCGTATTGGCATGTGTTGCAATGTTAAGATTTCATCATTGATATATAAACTATCAGACTGCGTGGTCGCTAGTAGTGGCTTTCAGTAGGCCTTTAAGGTATTTTTGGGTTCATTGAGGTTACCTAATTTGACTTGTTTTGGAAAGTCTTGACAAGCCGAATTGTCTTGTTCTATTGGCAGATAATTTTGCTTAGTTCAAGTAAAATGCCCCTAATTTTTTTATTTTATTTTTTTATTGTTTTTGAACACTGA
The DNA here is from genome assembly GCF_033978785.1 of Entelurus aequoreus. NCBI lineage: Eukaryota > Metazoa > Chordata > Actinopteri > Syngnathiformes > Syngnathidae > Entelurus > Entelurus aequoreus. The sequence continues at coordinate 34,998,311 of NC_084758.1, read as the reverse complement.
CTTTTTGCAGTGTATGTAACAGCTGCAGAATAAAATAGAGAGTAGACCCAGCAGAAAATATACCGTATTTTTCGGACTGTAAGTGGCAGTTTTTTTCATAGTTTGGCCGGGGGTGCGACTTATACTCTGGAGCGACTTATGTGTGAAATTATTAACACATTAGCGTAAAATATCAAATAATATTATTGATGTCATTGACGTAAGAGACTAGACGTATAAGATTTCATGGGATTTAGCGATTAGGAGTGACAGATTGTTTGGTAAACGTATAGCATGTTCTATATGTTATAGTTATTTGAATGACTCTTACCATAATATGTGAGGTTAACATAGCAGTTGGTTATTTATGCCTCATATAACGTACACTTATTCAGCCTGTTGTTCACTATTCTTTAGACATTTTAAATTGCCTTTCAAATGTCTATTCTTGCTGTTGGCTTTTATCAAATAAATGTCCCTAAAAAATGCGACTTATACTCCAGTGCGACTTATATATGTTTTTTTCCTTCTTTATTATGCATTTTCGGCCGGTGCGACTTATACTCCGGAGCGACTTATACTCCGAAAAATACGGTACATTATAAACAAAGAGAGGCAGCTAACATTTTATGCATATGTAAATGTATTCACTTATAAATAGAGATGTCCGATAATATCGGCCTGCCGATATCATCAGAATCAGAAGAGTTTTTATTGCCATTGTTTGAGAACGAGTTCACCAACTAGGAATTTTTCTTGGTGCAATCGTGCGACATAAAACACACATAACACAGATTTGGTAATAACAAGAGCTGTAACTGAGCTATCAGTTACAGCTTTAAAATGTAATATCGGAAATTATCGGTATCGATTTTGTTAAATATCAATATCGTTTTTTTTAATTTTTTTTATTTTTATTTTTTTATTAAATCAACATAAAAAAACACAAGATACACTTACAATTAGTGCACCAACCCATTTACACTCATTCACACAAAAGGGTTGTTTCTTTCTGTTATTAATATTCTGCTTCCTACTTTATATATCAATATATATCAATACAGTCTGCAAGGGATACAGTCCGTAAGCACACATGATTGTGCGTGCTGCTGGTCCACTAATAGTACTAACCTTTAACAGTTAATTTTACTCATTTTCATTAATTACTCGTTTCTATGTAACTGTTTTTGTATTGTTTTACTTTCTTTTTTATTCGAGAAATGTTTTTAAATTTATTTATCTTATTTTTATTTTTTTATTTTTTTTAAAAGGACCTTATCTTCACCATACCTGGTTGTCCAAATTAGGCATAATGTGTTAATTCCACCACTGTATATATCGGTATCGGTAATTAAAGAGTTGGACAATATCGGAATATCGGATATCGGCAAAAAGCCATTATCGGACATCCCTACTTATATATTCATTTACTTTCTTTTTTCCTTCATGGATCTAAACTAGGGATGTCCGATAATGGCTTTTTGCCGATATCCGATATTCCGATATTGTTCAACTCTTTAATTACCGATACCGATATCAACCGATACCGATATCAACCGATATATACAGTCGTGGAATCAACACATTATTATGTCTAATTTGGACAACCAGGTATGGTGAAGATAAGGTACTTTTTTAAAAAAATTATAAAATAAAATAAGATAAATAAATTAAAACCATTTTCTTGAATAAAAAAGAAAGTACAACAATATAAAAACAGTTACATAGAAACTAGTAATTAATGAAAATGAGTAACATTAACTGTTAAAGGTTAGTACTATTAATGGGGCAGCAGCACGCACAATCATGTGTGCTTACGGACTGTATCCCTTGCAGACTGTATTGATATATATTGATATATAATGTAGGAAGCACAGACTGTATCCCTTGCAGACTGTATTGATATATATTGATATATCATGTAGGAAGCACAGACTGTATCCCTTGCAGACTGTATTGATATATATCGATATATAATGTAGGAAGCACAGACTGTATCCCTTGCAGACTGTATTAATATATATTGATATATAATGTAGCACAGGAAGCACAGACTGTATCCCTTGCAGACTGTATTGATATATATTGATATATAATGTAGGAAGCACAGACTGTATCCCTTGCAGACTGTATTGATATATATTGATATATAATGTAGGAAGCACAGACTGTATCCCTTGCAGACTGTATTGATATATATTGATATATAATGTAGGAATCACAGACTGTATCCCTTGCAGACTGTATTGATATATATTGATATATAATGTAGGAATCACAGACTGTATCCCTTGCAGACTGTATTGATATATATTGATATATAATGTAGGAAGCAGAATATTAATAACAGAAAGAAACAACCCTTTTGTGTGAATGAGGAGGGAGGTTTTTTGGGTTGGTGCATTAATTGTAAGTGTATATTGTGTTTTTTATGTTGATTTAATTTAAAAAAAAACAACAACAAAAAACGATACCGATAATAAAAAAACCGATACCGATAATTTCCGATGTTACATTTTAACGCATTTAGGACATCTCTAATCTAAACTTTACTTTTTTCTATATATTTATTTTAATATTTTCATAAAGTTTTGTTCTGTTTTTGGCCCAAGTAAGACAAAGAAAACAATCTAAAGTTGTCTTTCTTTAGTTTTTTAAATGCCATAATTGTAATAGTCCGCACAGATGTTCTCCCGTGCGGCCCCTGAGCTAAGATGACTTTGACACCCCTGGTCTAAGGTGTCCCACATCTTTGCTCAAAGGTGGGGAAAATGTTCTTCTCACAGTTCCTGTCGGCTTCATGCCCTCGCTTGCCTTCTCAGGGTCCAGAAGTGTGCCGACCTGAACCAGATGTGCACCAAGAACCTGTCGCTGCTCTTCGCTCCGAGCCTCTTCCAGACCGACGGCAAGGGACAACACGAGGTGAAAATCATGGAGGATCTGATTGACAACTACTTGTACGTCTTCGATGTAAGTAGAACCCGGAGCGGACGCCCCCCGTCCCCTCGAGGCCACGCCTGACCACACCTTTATCCCTCTCAGATCGACGAAGAACACCAGACTCGGATCGAACTGGAGCTCAGCCTCATCACCTCCTGGAAGGACACTCAGGTGTGTGCACGGCGTGAGGGTGGGAGGGGCTAATGTGCGTCTGATGTGGTCTGTGTCTTCAGTTGTCTCAGGCGGGAGACCTGATCATCGAGGTCTACCTGGAGATGAAGACACCTGACAGCTGTGTCACCCTCAAAGTACACACCCACACACACACACACGTGTGAGGAACACACCTCACACCACCTATGACCCCTGCAGGTGTCCCCTACCATGTGTGCCGAGGAGCTGACCAACCAGGTGCTCTACATGAGGAACATTCCAGCTGGAGACAAAGACGTGTGGATGACCTTTGAGGTCATCGAGGACGGCCAGCTGGGTAAGTGGACCACACACACACACACACACACACCGGCCCGCAGGTGTTTGCCTACGTACACACCTGTGTGTTGTTGTGTGTCCCTAGAACGCCCCCTGCATCCCAAAGAGAAAGTTCTGGAGCAGGCGCTGCAGTGGTGCAAGATGGCCGACCCAAGCTCCGCCTACCTGGTGGTAAAAAGGGTCCCTAAAGGTGACGGCATCAACATCCTTACTTGTAGGTGTGACACCCTTAAAGCTACACACACACACACACACACACACACACACATGCGCACGGTGACGAGCAGGCGTGTCATGCAGCCTACAAGAGTGACCTGATGAAAGTGGGCGTGCTCAAGTGTCGCGAGGAACCACCCAAACTCCTTCAGGGCAACAAGTTCCAGGAGAGAAGCTTCCAGATCAAGAAGAACAAACTGCTGCTGCTCAAAGACAAGAAGGTAGTGTAGCGTGTGCAGGAACACTGGAGGAACTCACCTGTCTTAAGTTGTGTGTGTGTGTGTGTGTGTGTGTGTGTGTGTGTGTGTGTGTGTGTGTGTGTGTGTGTGTGTGTGTGTGTGTGTGTGTGTGGGGTGGGGGTCCTCAGAGCTTCAAGGCAGAGAAGGAATGGCCTCTGAGCTCCATGAAGGTCTACATGGGTGTCCGCAGGAAGCTCAAAGCTCCAACAAGGTGACTTGCACCCATTCTACCAACCATAGTATACTACTCTGTACTTAAACAGTACTACTCTGTACTTAAACAGTACTACTCTGTACTTAAACAGTACTACTCTGTACTTAAACAGTACTACTCTGTACTTAAACAGTACTACTCTGTACTTAAACAGTACTACTCTATACTTAAACAGTGCTACTCTGTACTTAAACAGTACTACTCTGTACTTAAACAGTACTACTCTGTACTTAAACAGTACTACTCTATACTTAAACAGTGCTACTCTATACTTAAACAGTACTACTCTATACTTAAACAGTACTACTCTATACTTAAACAGTTCTACTCTATACTTAAACATTGTTACTCTGTACTTAAACAGTACTACTCTATACTTAAACAGTACTACTCTATACTTAAACAGTTCTACTCTATACTTAAACAGTACTACTCTATACTTAAACAGTACTACTCTATACTTAAACAGTACTACTGTATACTTAAACAGTACTACTCTATACTTAAACAGTACTACTCTATACTTAAACAGTGTTACTGTATACTTAAACAGTACTACTCTATACTTAAACAGTACTACTCTATACTTAAACAGTGTTACTGTATACTTAAACAGTACTACTCTATACTTAAACAGTGTTACTGTATACTTAAACAGTACTACTCTATACTTAAACAGTACTACTCTATACTTAAACAGTGTTACTGTATACTTAAACAATACTACTGTGTATTTAAACAATGCTACTGTATACTTAAACAATACTACTGTATACTTAAAAGAGTACTACTGTATACTTAAAAGAGTACTACTGTATACTTAAAAGAGTACTACTGTATACTTAAAAGGGTACAACTGTATACTTAAAAGAGTACTACTGTATACTTAAACAGTACTACTGTATACTGAAACAATGCTACTTTATACTTAAAAGAGTACAACTGTATACTTAAAAGAGTACAACTGTATACTTAAAAGAGTACTACTGTATACTTAAAAGAGTACAACTGTATACTTAAAAGAGTACAACTGTATACTTAAGAGTATTACTGTATGCTGGGTCTCAAATGTTGTCCTCCTTTGCCTTCACCTTCTACTTCTCTTTCGTCCTTCATCTCCATCTTCTTGTCCTCCTTCTCTTCCTTCTTCTACTTCTTCTCCTTCTCCTCCTTCTTTTCCTTCTTCTACTTCTTCTCCTTGTCATTGTCCTCTTTCTTTTCCTTCTTCTGCTTCTTCTCCTTGTCATTGTCCTCCTTCTTTTCCTTCTTCTACTTCTTCTCCTTGTCCCTCTCCTCCTTCTTTTCCTTCTTCTACTTCTTCTCCTTGTCATTGTCCTCCTTCTCTTAATTCTTCTGCTTCTTCTCCTTCTCCTTTTCCACATTTTGCTCCTTTTCCTTCTCCTCCTTTTTCCTAATCCTCATTCCTCTCGTTCTCTTTCTTCTCCGTCTCATTGTCCTTCTCCCCTTTTTCTCTTTCTCCTTTTCCTTCTTCTCCTCCTCATCCTCCTTCTTCTCCTTGTACTTCTCTTTCTTCTTCTCCTTCTCCACCCCCTTCTTCTCCTCCTCATGCCTTTCCTCTTCTCTCCCTTCTCCTTGTCCTTCTCCACCATCTTCTACACTCAGGTACTAACAGTGCACTGCTGTACACTTTTTGCTACATCGGAGTGTCAACACACTTATGCACTCAAAGTACTAAGAGTAAGTACATAATTGTGCACTTATGCACTCAAATGACCAAGTGTTAGTATAGAAGTGTGCACTTATGCACTCAAAGTACTAAGTGTAAGTACAGAAGTATGCACTTATGCACTCAAAGTACTAAGTGTAAGTACATAAGTGTGCACTTATGCACTCAAATGACCAAGTGTAAGTACAGAAGTGTGCATGTATGCACTCAAAGTACTCAGTGTAAGTACATAAGTGTGCACTTAAAGTACCAAGTGTAAGTACAGAAGTGTGCACTTATGCACTCAAAGGACTAAGTATAAGTACACTTATGTACTCAAAGTACTATGTGTAAGTACATACAGTAAGTGTGCACTTATGCACTCAAAGGACTAATTGTAAGTACATAAGTGTGCACTTATGCACTCAAAGGACTGTGTAAGTACAGAAGTGTGCACATATGCACTCAAAGTACTCAGTGTAAGTACATAAGTGTGCACTTAAAGTACAGAAGTGTGCACTTATGCACTCAAAGGAATAAGTGTAAGTACAGAAGTGTACACTTATGCACTAAAAGTACTCAGTGTAAGTACAGAAGTGTGCACTTATGCACTCAAAGGACTAAGAGTAAGTACAGAAATGTGCACTTATGCACTCAAAGGACTGAGTGTAAGTACAGAAGTGTGCACTTAAAGTACTAAGTGTAAGTACAGAAGTGTACACTTATGCACTCAAAGTAATAAGTGTAAGTACATAAGTGTGCACTTAAAGTACTACGTGTAAGTACCAAAGTGTGCACTCAAAGGACTAAGTGTAAGTACATAAGTGTGCACATCTGCACTCAAAGTACTCAGTTTAAGTACAGAAGTGTGCACTTAAAGTACAAAGTGTAAGTACAGAAGTGTACACTTAAAGTACTAAGTGTAAGTACAGAAGTGTGCACTTATGCACTCAAAGTAATAAAAGGTACTTTAGGTCACATGATGTCACATAATTGTTGTTGCACTGCAGGTGGGCTTTTACAGTGATGTCACACAAACATCAGCTGTAAGTACACACACACACACGTTGACTAGTTTTATTAGTAGATGATTATCTTAACAGTGTGTGTGTGTGTGTGTGTGTGTGTGTGTGTGTGTGTGTGTGTGTGTGTGTGTGTGTGTGTGTGTGTGTGTGTGTGTGTGTGTGTGTGTGTGTGTGTGTGTGTAGGTTCTTGTGTTGCACGAGTGAGGCTGACTTGTGGGACTGGATCAGCAGCTTCCTCAAAGTGCAGGTCAGGTCTCCTTCATTTGGTTGCCGTGACAACGGGAGGCTGCTCATCACAACCTCATCTTTGTTCTAGAACGACGACCCCGGGCCGCCCATTCTGAGGCGGCACTCATCTTCCGACATCGCCAAGCAGAAGTTCGGCACCATGCCTCTGGTTCCGATCCGAGGACACGAGAGCAACAACAGCATGCTGACGGCCAACCAGACTCTGGTCTGAGTCACCCCTGCTTCTGACTTTCACCTTGACACCACTTTGAAGGTTAACTGTCTTCTCCTGCCTGCAGAGGAAACTTCACGACCGCAGGACGCTCTCCATGTTCTTTGTGAGTCTCCCTCACTTCTCCATGTTCTTTGTGAGTCTCCCTCAGCTCTCCATGTTCTTTGTGAGTCTCCCTCACTTCTCCATGTTCTTTGTGAGTCTCCCTCACTTCTCCATGTTCTTTGTGAGTCTCCCTCAGCTCTCCATGTTCTTTGTGAGTCTCCCTCACTTCTCCATGTTCTTTGTGAGTCTCCCTCACTTCTCCATGTTCTTTGTGAGTCTCCCTCACTTCTCCATGTTCTTTGTGAGTCTCCCTCACTTCTCCATGTTCTTTGTGAGTCTCCCTCACTTCTCCATGTTCTTTGTGAGTCTCCCTCACTTCTCCATGTTCTTTGTGAGTCTCCCTCAGCTCTCCATGTTCTTTGTGAGTCTCCCTCACTTCTCCATGTTCTTTGTGAGTCTCCCTCACTTCTCCATGTTCTTTGTGAGTCTCCCTCAGTTCTCCATGTTCTTTGTGAGTCTCCCTCACTTCTCCATGTTCTTTGTGAGTCTCCCTCACTTCTCCATGTTCTTTGTGAGTCTCCCTCACTTCTCCATGTTCTTTGTGAGTCTCCCTCAGTTCTCCATGTTCTTTGTGAGTCTCCCTCACTTCTCCATGTTCTTTGTGAGTCTCCCTCACTTCTCCATGTTCTTTGTGAGTCTCCCTCACTTCTCCATGTTCTTTGTGAGTCTCCCTCACTTCTCCATGTTCTTTGTGAGTCTCCCTCAGTTCTCCATGTTCTTTGTGAGTCTCCCTCACTTCTCCATGTTCTTTGTGAGTCTCCCTCAGTTCTCCATGTTCTTTGTGAGTCTCCCTCACTTCTCCATGTTCTTTGTGAGTCTCCCTCACTTCTCCATGTTCTTTGTGAGTCTCCCTCAGTTCTCCATGTTCTTTGTGAGTCTCCCTCAGTTCTCCATGTTATTTGTGAGTCTACCTGTGACACCTCCATCCCGTCTGACTGGTCCGTCCCGTCTGACACCTCCGTCCCGTCCGACACCTCACTCCCGTCCGACACCTCCGTCCCATCTGACCCCTCCGTCCCGTCCGACACCTCCTTCCCGTCTGACTGGTCCGTCCCGTCTGACACTTCCGTCCCGTCCGACACCTCCGTCCCGTCCGACACCTCTGTCCCGTCCGACACCTCTGTCCCGTCCGACACCTCACTCCTGTCCGACACCTCCGTCCCATCTGACCCCTCCGTCCCGTCCGACACCTCCTTCCCGTCTGACTGGTCCGTCCCGTCTGACTGGTCCGTCCCGTCTGACACCTCCGTCCCGTCCGACACCTCCGTCCCGTCCGACACCTCCGTCCCGTCCGACACCTCACTCCCGTCCGACACCTCCGTCCCATCTGACCCCTCCGTCCCGTCCGACACCTCCTTCCCGTCTGACTGGTCCGTCCCGTCTGACACTTCCGTCCCGTCCGACACCTCCGTCCCGTCCGACACCTCTGTCCCGTCTGACCCCTCCGTCCCGTCCGACACCTCCTTCCCGTCTGACTGGTCCGTCCCGTCTGACACCTCCGTCCCGTCCGACACCTCCGTCCCATCTGACCCCTCCGTCCCGTCCGACACCTCCTTCCCGTCTGACTGGTCCGTCCCGTCTGACACCTCCGTCCCGTCCGACACCTCCGTCCCGTCCGACACCTCCGTCCCGTCCGACACCTCACTCCCGTCCGACACCTCCGTCCCATCTGACCCCTCCGTCCCGTCCGACACCTCCTTCCCGTCTGACTGGTCCGTCCCGTCTGACACTTCCGTCCCGTCCGACACCTCCGTCCCGTCCGACACCTCTGTCCCGTCCGACACCTCTGTCCCGTCCGACACCTCACTCCTGTCCGACACCTCCGTCCCATCTGACCCCTCCGTCCCGTCCGACACCTCCTTCCCGTCTGACTGGTCCGTCCCGTCTGACTGGTCCGTCCCGTCTGACACCTCCGTCCCGTCCGACACCTCCGTCCCGTCCGACACCTCCGTCCCGTCCGACACCTCACTCCCGTCCGACACCTCCGTCCCATCTGACCCCTCCGTCCCGTCCGACACCTCCTTCCCGTCTGACTGGTCCGTCCCGTCTGACACTTCCGTCCCGTCCGACACCTCCGTCCCGTCCGACACCTCTGTCCCGTCCGACACCTCTGTCCCGTCCGACACCTCACTCCTGTCCGACACCTCCGTCCCATCTGACCCCTCCGTCCCGTCCGACACCTCCTTCCCGTCTGACTGGTCCGTCCCGTCTGACTGGTCCGTCCCGTCCGACACCTCCGTCCCGTCTGACACCTCCGTCCCGTCTGACACCTCCGTCCCGTCCGACACCTCCGTCCCGTCTGACTTGTCCATCCCGTCTGACACCTCCGTCCCGTCCGACACCTCCGTCCCGTCTGACACCTCCGTCCCGTCTGACAGGTCCGTCCCATCTGACACCTCCGTCCCGTCCAGCTCATGCGTCCCGTCCGACACCTCCGTCCCGTCTGACACCTCCATCCCGTCTGACACCTAAGTCCCGTCTGACACCTCTGACTCTTTTGACCTGTCTGTCCCATCTAACTCATGCATCCCGTCTGACACCTTCGTCCCGTCCAACTCATGCATCCCGTCTGACACCTCCGTCCCGTCCGACACCTCCATCCCGTCCGACACCTCCATCCCGTCTGACACCTCCTTCCCGTCTGACACCTCCGTCCCGTCTGACTGGTCCGTCCCATCTGACACCTCCGTCCCGTCCAGCTCATGCGTCCCGTCCGACTCCTCCGTCCCGTCTGACACCTCCATCCCGTCTGACACCTAAGTCCCGTCTGACACCTCTGACTCTTTTGACCTGTCTGTCCCGTCTAACTCATGCATCCCGTCTGACACCTTCGTCCCGTCCAACTCATGCATCCCGTCTGACACCTCCGTCCCGTCCGACACCTCCGTCCCGTCCGACACCTCCGTCCCGTCCGACACCTCCATCCCGTCTGACACCTCCCTCCCGTCTGACACCTCCGTCCCGTCTGACTGGTCCGTCCCATCTGACACCTCCGTCCTGTCCAGCTCATGCGTCCCGTCCGACACCTCCGTCCCGTCTGACACCTCCGTCCCGTCTGACTGGTCCGTCCCATCTGACACCTCCGTCCCGTCCAGCTCATGCGTCCCGTCCGACACCTCCGTCCCGTCTGACACCTCCATCCCGTCTGACACCTAAGTCCCGTCTGACACCTCTGACTCTTTTGACCTGTCTGTCCCGTCTAACTCATGCATCCCGTCTGACACCTTGGTCCCGTCCAACTCATGCATCCCGTCTGACACCTCCGTCCCGTCCGACACCTCCGTCCCGTCTGACACCTCCGTCCCGTCTGACACCTCTGACTCTTTTGACCTGTCTGTCCCGTCTAACTCATGCATCCCGTCTGACACCTCCGTCCCGTCCAACTCATGCATCCCGTCTGACACCTCCGTCCCGTCTGACTGGTCCGTCTTGTCTGGTCCGTCAGTCTTGTATGACTGGTGTGTCTCAACTGTCCCGTCTCACCTGTCTCTCCCATCTGACTCGACCGTCTTGTCTGACTTGTCCTTCTCGTCTGACCCATCTGTCCTGTCTGACACCTCTGTCCTATCTGACTCTTTTGACCCGTCCAACTTGTCCGTCTCGTTTGACTCGTCCATTTTTCCCTGACTCATCTGTTTTGTCTGACTCGTGTGTCTCGACTATCCCGTCTGACCCGTCTCTCCCGTCCGACCTGTCCGTCTGGTCTGACCCGTCTGACTGTTGTGTCTGGTGTGCCCGCAGCCCATGCAGGTGCAGCACGACTCGGTGGAGGAGCGCTCGGAGTCTCCGGAGCCTCTCTACGAGGAGGTGGGCGACTTCGGCCTGCAGGTGCTGAAGTCTCTGGAGACCAGCTTCCTCACCAGCAGCGCGGCGGAGACGCAGGAGGTCCTCCAGCCGGCCAAACTTCCAGCTGACCCCGTGTGCGACTGGGCGAGGGAGGCCGACGCCGTGACGGGACACGAAGACGGCGGCTGCAGGAAGTCTCGGCTGCAGACCGTCTGCACGCCGGCACAAGAACTTCTACTGCAGGAGCTCTCTTCTGCTTTTGGGAAGAACCCTGAGGAGGACGAAATGGAGGAGGAGGAGGAGGACGTTGGACCTTAGGCTTCCTCTGCTGGCTGCTGAAGGTCACCTCATGTGAAGACCACAGACCGCCTGCAGCCTGTGGAACCTTTCACTCACACCTTGTCTTTAACTTTGGACCGCAGCATTGTCAAATAAATGCTTGAATGTCGCTGCTTTTAATGGTTGCCATGGTGACACGCACTTATTCCCTCAGTAATTAGGATGTGATAAATACATCTTGACATTATTTACATCAAATAGTTAGTTATTGTGTCAATCTGTTTCAATAGTTTCATGTCAAATATAATAGTTATTTAAATATAGTCAAAGCTATTTAGTTATTTCTTTCCTAAATGTCATTATTTCATAAACGTGTGTCAAAGCTTAATGAACTAATTGTAACTGTCAAACTGGCCAATCAAAGTCAGTGGGCGGGGCTAACAGGAATCTAGTCCAAAGTATTGGGGAGGTATTTTTGGATAATATTGGGTATTTTTCACATATTGGTTGTTTTTTTACCCTTTTCTTCCCTGTTTCCCTGTGTGTCATTCCTGGGTGTATTTTTGACATGTATCCTCATTTGGACTCTCCCCTGACTATTTTTGACAATATTGGGTATTTTTCACATTTTGGGCGGTTTTTCCCCTTTTCTGCCTTGCTTCCCTGTGTGTCATTCCTGGGTGTATTTTTCACATTTTTGGCATTTTGGCTCCTTATGGGACTTATGGAACTGAAACCCAGGTAGGTATTTTAAACATTATTGGGCATTTTTTCACATTTTTCACCTTTTCTTTTCCGCTTCCCTGTGCGTCATTCCTGGGTGTATTTTTGACATGTATCCTCATTTGGACTCTCCCCTGACTATTTCTGATAAAATTGGGTATTTTTCACATTTTGGGCGGTTTTTCCCCTTTTCTTCCTTGCTACCCTGTGTGTCATTCCTGGGTGTATTTTTGATATTTTTGGCATTTTGGCTCCTTGTGGGACTTATGGAACTCCAACCCAGGTTGGTATTTTAAACAATTATGGGCATTTTTCACATTTTTCTCCTTTTCTTCCCCGCTTCCCTGTGCGTCATTTATGGGTGTATTATTTTTGACATTTGGACTCTCCCCTGACTATTTTTGATAATATTGGGTATTTTTCACATTTTGGGGCGGTTTAACCCCTTTTCTTCCTTGCTACCCTGTGTGTCATTCCTGGGTGTATTTTTGATATTTTTGGCATTTTGGCTCCTTGTGGGACTTCTGGAACTCCAACCCAGGTAGGTATTTTAAACAATATTGGGCATTTTTCACCTTTTCTTCCCCGCTTCCCTGTGCGTCATTCCTGGGTGTATTTTTGACATTTATCCTCATTTGGACTCTCCCCTGACTATTTGTGATAATATAGGGTATTTTTCACATTTTGGGCGGTTTTTCCCCTTTTCTTCCTTGCTTCCCTGTGTGTCATTCCTGGGTGTATTTTTGATATTTTTGGCATTTTGGGCTCCTTGTGGGACTTATGGAACTCCAACCCAGGTTGGTATTTTAAACAATTATGGGCATTTTTCACATTTTTCTCCTTTTCTTTCCCCGCTTCCCTGTGCATCATTTATGGGTGTATTTTTGACATTTATCCTCATTTGGACTCTCCCCTGACTATTTTTGATAATATTGGGTATTTTTCACATTTTGGGCGGTTTAACCCCTTTTCTTCCTTGCTACCCCTGTGTGTCATTCCTGGGTGTATTTTGATATTTTTGGCATTTGGCTCCTTGTGGGACTTCTGGAACTCCAACCCAGGTAGGTATTTTAAACAATATTGGGCATTTTTCACATGTTTTCACCTTTTCTTCCCCGCTTCCCTGTGCGTCATTCCTGGGTGTATTTTTGACACTTATCCTCATTTTGGCTCCCCCCCTGACTTATGGAAGTCACACCCAGGGAGGTAGGTTTAACTTGCTCACCTTCTTTCAGATTTTCATGTGTTTTGACACCTGACGCTTGTTGTCTTTTGGTATCTTCTTTGCTGGGTAGCTGCCGGCTGTAAGGCCATTAATTGGTTCCGGGGATGCAGAAGCCACAAGCTCTAGTTCCCTGGGAACACCTGCTGGTCTCATCAGCATCAGCAAAATACTGGAAAGTGTGTAAAAAGGAAGGCTGAGGATCAAGGCTATGGTGATGTGTGCTGTTGCTTCAGCTGCCCACAAGAGGGCCTCTAGTTCCCCCCGGTACACCTGCTGGTCTGCTCTGCTTCTAAAATGAAGAAAAAGTGTTAAAAATCAGGCCAATGATGGACATGACTTATCCCCGCTAAGGTGCTGCAGAAGTCACATTTTTAATGCTTTGGAAGTTAGGTGATTAAAATCAATCAGGTGTTAGTCCCGCCCAGTGATTTAAACCAATCAGGTGTTAGTCCCGCCCAGTGATTTAAACCAATCAGGTGTTAGTCCCGCCCACTGATTTAAACCAATCAGGTGTTAGTCCCGCCCAGTGATTTAAACCAATCAGGTGTTAGTCCCGCCCAGTGATTTAAACCAATCAGGTGTTAGTCCCGCCCACTGGCTTCGACGGCTCAGTTTTACAGATAAAATCAATTCATAACAGGCGTTTATGAAATAATTAAATATATCATGACATTCAATTTTGAAATGAATACATTAATGAATCAATAATTAAATAAATGATGATTCAACATTTGAATAATGAATGAAATTACCAAATGAGTAAATGAATTAATAACACATTTATAAATGATAAATGGGTTATACTTGTATAGCGCTTTTCTACCTTCAAGGTACTCAAAGCGCTTTGACACTATTTCCACATTCACACACACATTCATTCACACACTGATGGCGGGAGCTGCCATGCAAGGCGCTAACCAGCAGCCATCAGGAGCAAGGGTGAAGTGTCTTGCCCAAGGACACAACGGACGTGACTGTTTCTATATTAGATTATAATTGATTATTTAAAGATATATTAATGTTCTCAATATTCTTGGCAAAACATTTCTTTTGTTTTCTTTTTTGATTCTATCTTTTTTTTTTTTTTTTTTTTTTTAGCAAAAACATTAAATAAAACATTTTTTTTTTATGTTATCAACATTTTGGGGGCAAAAACATTCATTTTCTTTTTTTTTTTCTTTTTTTTTTTTTAGGAGAAATATCCTTTTTTTCCCCCCCTCAATTTTCTTGGCAAAACAGTCTTTTTTTTTTAATTCCATCTTTTTTCAGCAGAAACATTACTTTTTTTTTTTCTTTTTTTAATAATAATTTTAAAAAAAGATGTAATAACTAATTTAATTGTGTTGCATTTGAGCCTCCATCGTTGGTATTATTATTATTATTATTATTTAACTTGAACATCCCCAGTTGTTGATTGTAAGAGTTCAGGCTGCAGTGCTGCCAGTGAGCAGCAGGTGGCAGCAAAGATAAAGCGACCTGGTCACCATCAACACGTCCCAAGGAGTCCTGATCCAGTACTTTGTGACACTGATGGACCCTCAAGACTTCTACCTGGACGTGGTGATCACGTGACAACATGGCGCACCTAAATGTGTGCACTTTGTAGTGTTTGTAGTCTCGTCGCCCCGGAACTCAACCCCAGAAAACTGATCTGCTAAAGTCTGTCGCTAAGTGACAAAATGCCCTCAGGGGCTGTAACACACACACACACACACACACACACACACACGCACACGCACGCGCACACACACTGGATCGTTTTATGGCAAGTTTATTGTAAGAAAGTGAGAAATAGCAACATTACAACTTATTGTGTCTGACTGTGCAAAAACAACACACAAAAAAACAAACAAAAAGTTTCATAAGAAATATTGCATCAAACAGTAGAATGTAGTAGTTTACTGTAAGAATAATAATAATAATAATGTACCTGTGTGAGTTGACTTGTACTTCCTGCTCCATCAAACACAATCATTCATATTTATATTTCACTCTTTTACTATGAAGCCACGTTGATGTAACACGTGGCTTGGCGTTGCCTTGCTGAAATAAGCAGGGGCGTCCATGGTAACGTTGCTTGGATGGCAACATATGTTGCTCCAAAAGCTGTATGTACCTTTCAGCATTAATGGTGCCTTCACAGATGTGTAAGTTACCCATGTCTTGGCCACTAATACACCCCCATACCATCACACATGCTGCCTTTTACACTTTGACCCTATAACAATCCGGATGGTTCTTTTCCTCTTTGGTCCGGAGGACACGACATCCACAGTTTCCAGAAACAATTTGAAATGTGGACCACAGAACACTTTTCCACTTTGTATCAGTCCATCTTAGATGAGCTCAGGCCCAGCGAAGCCGACTGCGTTTCTGGGTGTTGTTGATAAATGGGGTTTGCCTTGCATAGGAGAGTTTTAACTTGCACGTACAGACGTAGCGACCAACTGTAGTTACTGACAGTGGGTTTCTGAAATGTTCCTGAGCCCATGTGGTGATATCCTTTACACACTGATGTGGCTTGTTGATGCAGTACAGCCTGAGGGATGGAAGGTCACGGGCTTAGCTGCTTACGTGCAGTGATTTCTCCAGATTCTCTGAACCCTTTGATGATATTACGGAGCGTAGATGGTGAAATCCCTCAATTCTTTGCAATAGCTGCTTGAGAAAGGTTTTCTTAAACTGTTCAACAATTTGCTCACACATTTGTTGACAAAGTGGTGACCCTCGCCCCATCCTTGTTTGTGAATGACTGAGCATTTCATGGAATCTACTTTTATACCCAATCATGGCACCCACCTGTTCCCAATTAGCCTGCTCACCTGTGGGATGTTCCAAATAAGTGTTTGATGAGCATTCCTCAACTTTATCACTATTTATTGCCACCTTTCCCAACTTCTTTGTCACGTGTTGCTGCCATCAAATTCTAAAGTTAATGATTATTTGCAACAACAAAAAAATGTTTATGAGTTTGAACATGAAATATGTTGTCTTTGTAGCATATTCAACTGAATATGGCTTGAAAAGGATTTGCAAATCATTGTATTCCGTTTATATTTACATCTAACACCATTTCCCAACTCAGCCGAAATGAGTTTCCTCAGAAGGGTGGCTGGCATCTCCCTTGGAGATACGGTGAGAAGTTCAGTCACCCGAGAGAGACTCGGAGTAGAGCCGCTGCTCCTTGGAAAGGAGCCAGCTTAGGTGGTTGGGGCATCTCGTGCGGATGCCTCACCAGCGTCTCCCTAGGGAGGTCCTCGTTGCACATCCCACTGGGAGGAGACCCCGGGGCAGGCCAAGGACCAGATGGGTGGGATTACATCTCCTCTCTGGCCTGGGAACGCTTCGGGATTCCCCAGGAGGAAGTTGCTAATGTTGCTCTGGAGAGGCAAGTCTGGGGGTCTCTGCTGGAGCTGTTGTCCCCGCGCCCTGATTCCGGATAAGCGGTTGAAGATGGACGGATGGATGGATTCCGGACTGTAGAAGGATCAATTCCTCATATTTTCATGTACGGCCTGAGTCTGTGAACGCAAGGAAGTCAACGGGCGAGCGTGACTTGGGAGTGACTATCTGAGGGAAGCTGGACATAATTTGAAGTAGAGTTAATAGGTCTTGTATTTGTGCTGGACTCCAAGCTAATACATGGTACCTATCATCGGCAGTCACTCGTAGTCGAGTATGACTGTCCTCAGAATGGATGGGTTCCCATTCGGGAGGACGCCTGCGCGTGACGTCTTTTAGCGTGGGGAGACTGATGCGCCTGCAGCCACCACACGGTCCTTGGCAGAGAGGGGCCTTGATCCAGTGGCATGGATCCATGACAACTGGAGACCACCCTCTGTTGCAGCCTTCATCCGCCTTCAGTGCCGTTGTGACATGCAGTGTCATCCTCCGCCACTTCCACCGTTGAGGTCTTTGAAATGCTATTCAACCCATAGCTGGGACCCTGACAGGTACTACCACCCCGGGTCAGAGTGGACCTGGGAGCAATGATGACTGAGGGGTAACTCCACCTTCCCCAAAACTCCCGAACTGAAGCCTCATCACCGGATGCAGTTTTGAGTCATACCCAGGACATGGTACCTATACCAAGGTCCCGTGGTACCTATACCAAGGTCTGGCTGGCTAAAATGGAATATCGATATTTTATTATCGGTGTCAACTGAGCTGTACATGTATACTAGTACTAGTATAGTTGTTATGGTTCTTCTTCGTGTCGTGTAGCCACTCCCTCGTCTCAGGTCCCACTTGGAAGAGGCCCTCCTCTGAAGGTGGGGACAGGTGGTGATGATGTGGTCGGCAGTCTGCTCAGGCTCCCCGCGCTCCCACGCTGCACTGTCTGTTAGGCCCCACTTCTTCATGGACGCTTTGAAGCAACCAACCCCTGTGCGAAGGCGGTTCAGGAGAGTCCATTGCCGGCGAGGTAGATCTTCTCCCTCCACGCCACCTCCAGGATCCTGGATGTAATGGTGTAGGCGTGTCTGTCCTGCTGACTCCCACTCCTGCTTCCATTCCGCTGCCAGCCAGGCTTTGGTTGTCAGATCCTCCGGGATGGAAATAAGCATCTCTTGTGCGGCCTGATTGTATGGGTGGCGGGACTTGAGTCTGCTTGGAGGTGGTTTCATGGAGGATGTGCCAGCTGTGTTCCTGGGCTTTCCTTGCCAGGGCGAAGGTAGCGGCCTCTCGCCGTAGGCCGGCTGGCGCTATCCCTGCTAGGACTGGCAGGTAGAACACGGGGGTGGGTTTCAGGCAGCCACTTATGATCCGGAGGGCATTGTTGATGGCCGTATCGACCTTCTTGGAATGTGGGCTTCTACACCCGGTTGGGGCACAGTACTCAGCTGCAGAGAATACGAGGGCTTGTGTGGAGGTACGTAGTACCTTGGCCGAGGCCCCCCAGGTTGTACCAGCTAGGCGCCGGATGAGTGAGACCCTTGCTGTTACTTTAGCCCTCACTTCATCCAAATGTTGTTTGTAGGACAGTGTCCTGTCCAAGCGTACGCCCAGGTACTTTGGGGCCTGCTGGAACTCCAGGGGTTTGTTGTTATGGTTACTGAGGGGAGATGACGGCAACAGACACCAGAGGGCAATGTAGCTCTATAGATTTATTATGTATATTAACTATATATATATAATAATCAAACAATAGAATATAAACTAAGGAAATGAAGTGTGAACTAGATCCAAAAGTGTATGTGTGTGATCAGCTGAGGTGTGTGTTACCAAACGGAAGTCCGTAGGGCAGGAGCGAAGAGACAAGATCTGTTTCCAAGCAGGAGGTCGAGAATCCAAAAGGGCAGTCCGGTAAGCAAGGGGACAAAAAGGTGACGAGACGCACAGCTCGCCAACAACAGGAACAAGGGCGGACGCTGGAAGGACAAGGAAGAACAATGAAACGCGGGGGTAACACGGAGAGAGATGATCGCTTACTGTACGCCAGGGGTCACCAACGCGGTGCCCGCGGGCACCAGGTCGCCCGTAAGGACCAGATGAGTCGCCCGCGGGCCTGTTCTAAAAAAAAAAAAAAAAAAAAAATTTAAATTTTTTTATTTGTATTTATTTATTTTTTTTAAAATTAAATCTACATAGAAAAAACACAAGATACACTTTCAATCAGTGCATCAACCCAAACAACCTCCCCCATGCACACTCATCCACACCCACTCACACAAAAGGGGTTATTTCTTTCTGCTACCAATATTCTGGTTCCCACAACATAGACAACACATCTGCAAGGGACACAGTCCCTGCAGCACACATGATTGTATAGGCTGCTGGTCCACTAACATTTTCATTAATTACTATTTTTTATGTAATTATTTTTATATTGTTTTACTTTCTTTTTTATCCAAGAAAATGTTTTTTATTTATTTATCTTATTTTATTTTATTTTTTAAAAAAGGGCCTTATCTTCAACAGACCAGGTTGTCAATGAAATTAGATTTGTTTAAAGGGTTTTTTAAACCAGGCCCAGTCCAGATAATGTCCAAGTCGGACTCAGCAACACACACCTTCATTCATGTACACAGAAAAAAATTAGGGAACACAACAGATTGCATATAATTTATAAACACAATTACATTTTCAAAATAAGCATTTATGTACAGTCCAGATTATGTCCAGGTCACTCAAATTAGGGAACACAACAACAGATATCATATAATCTATAAACATAATTATACTTTCAAAATAAGCCTTTGAGGACTTCTCATCTTTTTTTTAATGTTTTTTGGCATCATTATCGTTTTCAACCATGTAACTTTCTAAAGTTAGAAAATACTGAATAAATGTTTTAAAGAAAGTAATACTAAGTGAATATCTGTTTTTGGCCTTAAAAATAAACATTTTACCAAGTACTATAATTAAATTGACTAAATCATGATTGTCAATGAACTCTCCTAAAATAACAGAAACCACATTAAGCTTCATAAACAAACCAATCCTTAAACACATTTTTTCAACTTCCACCCAAAACAAAGACACAATATGACAATACCAAAACAAATGTAGGGTGGATTCAGGCTCCTGACAACAAAATCGGCAATCATCTGACTCTGTCATATTCCATAATTTTAACATTTTCCCTGTGGGTAAGAAGTTATAAATAATTTTAATTTGAAAATAACGATTTTGCACATCGATAGTGGTTTTATAGATTAGTTTGATTATGGCATCCCATGGCAACGGGCAGTCAAAAAAGTCCTCCCATTTTCCATTTGTGTTGTATGAGGCAGCCTTCAAAGATTTCTTTATTAAATAAAAATTATATATGTTTCCATTTACTTTAGTTCCTTTTTGCCAACTAGAATTTCTTATTAGAGGTTTACAAACTAATAATTTAGTAGTTCCATAATTAATTATTTGTTTCCATCTTTTCCCAATTACTCCAGTTAGTTGATAAAATGAAAAGCTTGAGCAAGCATCACCATACATAGCTCTAAATTCATCATACTTCATAATTTTACCATTCTCATTGATAATATCATTGACAAAAATGATTCCTCTTTCAAACATATTTTTCCAAAAGAAAGGCTTTCCATCTATTACAATATTAGAGTTCATCCATATTAACTGCTGCAAAATATCGTCTCTTTTTTTCTGGCACATAAAATTGAAAACACCACTATGAGTGGATTGTTTCCTTTATGAACCCCGCCATGTTTCCCAGCAGACTCTCTGGGAGGGGATCACTTGTAAAAAAGGATACAATTTCTTTTGATACAGTACATGTTTTTTGTCCAACAGGACATTTGTGTACCACTCAATGTTTAAATACATCTTTGGAACAATTGATGCTTTTAAAGACAGACACATAGCTTCAAGGTTGAGAAGTTTCAGGCCCCCATATTCATACTCTTTGCACAAAACCTTTCTTTTAATCTTTTCTGGTTGGCCGTTCCAGACAAAATGGAAGACCCTCCGCTCATAAATCTTAAAAAAGTTTTCTGATGGAGCTGGTAATGACAAAAACAAATAAATAAATTGAGGAATAATTAACGAGTTGGCAATAGACATTTTACCATACAAGGTTAGGGATTTCCCTTTCCATAATTGCATAATTTTGTCCAGCTTTCTTAGTCGATTATCATAATTTACTGAGCCTAGATCTTCCAGATTTTCTGGGACAACAACACCAAGTATGTGAACTGGTCCATCTGTCCACAAAACAGGCACTTTGCATTCCATTCGAAAGGACGTTCCCTTTAGATTTCCGATCCTTAACATTTTACATTTATCATAATTAAGCTTAAGGCCAGATTGCTGTGAAAATATGTCCAAAAGATTAAGAAGGTTCCGCAAACAATGAGGAAAAATCTTATCTTTGTGAATCGGCCTTTTCTGACATGAACTTCATCAAGAACAAACACAGAACACGCCTCACTGATGCACATCTGCAAGACTCACTCAGAGTTGCAGTGTCAAGTTACACACCAGAGTACAACACACTAGTTAACAGCATGCAATGCCAGGCTTCCCACTAACTGACAAAGAAACAGATAACAGATTCGGTGTCCAGTTCAAAGTGTGACATGATTTAAAAATTTGAGTTTACTTTTGTATTTTACATGAGTTATTATTTGTACAAACATGGTGCAAAGTAATTCATGATTTGTTAAAAAATATTAGTGGCTAGCTAGTTAAAATGGGATATTGTGATTTCACAAGACTGTCTTGGAAGTCATCATTTGAAAATGTTCAATTTGAAAAATGTGCACTTAGAGAAAATATAAAAATAAAGTGTTGCATATTGATATTTATCTGTTTCTATATATATTTATTGTGAGAAATCATTAAGATGATCAGTGTTTCCACAAAGATAAATATCATTAATTATTAATAATAACAGAGTTAAAGGTAAATTGAGCAAAGTGGCTACTTCTGGCAATTTATTTAAGTGTGTATCTAACTGGTAGCCCTTCGCATTAATTACTACCCAAGAAGTAGCCCTTGGTTTCAAAAAGGTTGGTGACCCCTGCTGTACGCCAACAGAAGACTATGTTCCGGCCCGGCATGGCAGGTTGTGCGAGCTTATGAAGGAAAGCTAGGTTATCCCAAGCAGGTGCGCTGATTGCAGATCTCCTGCAGCCGTGCGGAGGTGCGCCCGCAGCGGAGAGGAAGCGCCCGTGGGCGTGGCCCGCGGTGCTCTCACTGGAGCGCACAGACGGATGAGCGGCGTTGGCAGGAGTCTGAGCCGTAACAATAGTACCGTGATACTAATGAATCATATTCGGTACTATACCGCCTCTATAAAGTACCGATACTGGTCCCATAATATTGGTACTGAGACAACACTGGTGTCAACAGTACCTTCATAGATATGTTTTGGCTTGTGCAGTTATTGGGCGGACATATTGAATACTCTCTTTGGTAATTGGTGAAAAGATCGGAGCGAATCATCAAAGCGGACTATTGGGGGTGAAATAAGGTGGATTATATTTATATAACGCTTACTCTTAGCCCGGGCAGCACGGTGGTACAGGGGTTAGTGCAAGTGCCTCAAAATACGAAGGTCCTGAGTTCAATCCCGGGCTTGGGATATTTCTGTGTGGAGTTTGCATGTTCTCCCCCGTGACTGTGTGGGTTCTACTCCGGCTTCCTCCCACCTCCAAAGACATGCACCTGGGGATAGGCCCCTCCCACCTCCAAAGACATGCACCTGGGGATAGGCCCCTCCCACCTCCAAAGACATGCACCTGGGGATAGGCCCCTCCCACCTCCAAAGACATGCACCTGGGGATAGGCCCCTCCCACCTCCAAAGACATGCACCTGGGGATAGGTCCCTCCCACCTATAAAGACATGCACCTGGGGATAGGCCCCTCCCACCTCCAAAGACATGCACCTGGGGATAGGCCCCTCCCACCTCCAAAGACATGCACCTGGGGATAGGCCCCTCCCACCTCCAAAGACATGCACCTGGGGATAGGTCCCTCCCACCTATAAAGACATGCACCTGGGGATAGGCCCCTCCCACCTCCAAAGACATGCACCTGGGGATAGGCCCCTCCCACCTCCAAAGACATGCACCTGGGGATAGGCCCCTCCCACCTCCAAAGACATGCACCTGGGGATAGGTCCGTCCCACCTATAAAGACATGCACCTGGGGATAGGCCCCTCCCACCTCCAAAGACATGCACCTGGGGATAGGCCCCTCCCACCTCCAAAGACATGCACCTGGGGATAGGCCCCTCCCACCTCCAAAGACATGCACCTGGGGATAGGCCCCTCCCACCTCCAAAGACATGCACCTGGGGATAGGTCCCTCCCACCTCCAAAGACATGCACCTGGGGATAGGCCCCTCCCACCTCCAAAGACATGCACCTGGGGATAGGCCCCTCCCACCTCCAAAGACATGCACCTGGGGATAGGTCCGTCCCACCTATAAAGACATGCACCTGGGGATAGGCCCCTCCCACCTCCAAAGACATGCACCTGGGGATAGGCCCCTCCCACCTCCAAAGACATGCACCTGGGGATAGGCCCCTCCCACCTCCAAAGACATGCACCTGGGGATAGGCCCCTCCCACCTCCAAAGACATGCACCTGGGGATAGGCCCCTCCCACCTCCAAAGACATGCACCTGGGGATAGGTCCCTCCCACCTATAAAGACATGCACCTGGGGATAGGCCCCTCCCACCTCCAAAGACATGCACCTGGGGATAGGCCCCTCCCACCTCCAAAGACATGCACCTGGGGATAGGCCCCTCCCACCTCCAAAGACATGCACCTGGGGATAGGTCCCTCCCACCTATAAAGACATGCACCTGGGGATAGGCCCCTCCCACCTCCAAAGACATGCACCTGGGGATAGGCCCCTCCCACCTCCAAAGACATGCACCTGGGGATAGGCCCCTCCCACCTCCAAAGACATGCACCTGGGGATAGGCCCCTCCCACCTCCAAAGACATGCACCTGGGGATAGGTCCGTCCCACCTATAAAGACATGCACCTGGGGATAGGCCCCTCCCACCTCCAAAGACATGCACCTGGGGATAGGCCCCTCCCACCTCCAAAGACATGCACCTGGGGATAGGCCCCTCCCACCTCCAAAGACATGCACCTGGGGATAGGCCCCTCCCACCTCCAAAGACATGCACCTGGGGATAGGTCCCTCCCACCTCCAAAGACATGCACCTGGGGATAGGCCCCTCCCACCTCCAAAGACATGCACCTGGGGATAGGCCCCTCCCACCTCCAAAGACATGCACCTGGGGATAGGCCCCTCCCACCTCCAAAGACATGCACCTGGGGATAGGTCCCTCCCACCTCCAAAGACATGCACCTGGGGATAGGCCCCTCCCACCTCCAAAGACATGCACCTGGGGATAGGTCCCTCCCACCTCCAAAGACATGCACCTGGGGATAGGCCCCTCCCACCTCCAAAGACATGCACCTGGGGATAGGCCCCTCCCACCTCCAAAGACATGCACCTGGGGATAGGTCCGTCCCACCTATAAAGACATGCACCTGGGGATAGGCCCCTCCCACCTCCAAAGACATGCACCTGGGGATAGGCCCCTCCCACCTCCAAAGACATGCACCTGGGGATAGGCCCCTCCCACCTCCAAAGACATGCACCTGGGGATAGGCCCCTCCCACCTCCAAAGACATGCACCTGGGGATAGGCCCCTCCCACCTCCAAAGACATGCACCTGGGGATAGGTCCCTCCCACCTATAAAGACATGCACCTGGGGATAGGCCCCTCCCACCTCCAAAGACATGCACCTGGGGATAGGCCCCTCCCACCTCCAAAGACATGCACCTGGGGATAGGCCCCTCCCACCTCCAAAGACATGCACCTGGGGATAGGTCCCTCCAAACTATAAAGACATGCACCTGGGGATAGGCCCCTCCCACCTCCAAAGACATGCACCTGGGGATAGGCCCCTCCCACCTCCAAAGACATGCACCTGGGGATAGGCCCCTCCCACCTCCAAAGACATGCACCTGGGGATAGGCCCCTCCCACCTCCAAAGACATGCACCTGGGGATAGGTCCGTCCCACCTATAAAGACATGCACCTGGGGATAGGCCCCTCCCACCTCCAAAGACATGCACCTGGGGATAGGCCCCTCCCACCTCCAAAGACATGCACCTGGGGATAGGCCCCTCCCACCTCCAAAGACATGCACCTGGGGATAGGTCCCTCCCACCTATAAAGACATGCACCTGGGGATAGGCCCCTCCCACCTCCAAAGACATGCACCTGGGGATAGGCCCCTCCCACCTCCAAAGACATGCACCTGGGGATAGGTCCCTCCCACCTATAAAGACATGCACCTGGGGATAGGCCCCTCCCACCTCCAAAGACATGCACCTGGGGATAGGCCCCTCCCACCTCCAAAGACATGCACCTGGGGATAGGCCCCTCCCACCTCCAAAGACATGCACCTGGGGATAGGTCCCTCCCACCTATAAAGACATGCACCTGGGGATAGGCCCCTCCCACCTCCAAAGACATGCACCTGGGGATAGGCCCCTCCCACCTATAAAGACATGCACCTGGGGATAGGCCCCTCCCACCTCCAAAGACATGCACCTGGGGATAGGTCCGTCCCACCTATAAAGACATGCACCTGGGGATAGGCCCCTCCCACCTCCAAAGACATGCACCTGGGGATAGGCCCCTCCCACCTCCAAATACATGCACCTGGGGATAGGTCCCTCCCACCTATAAAGACATGCACCTGGGGATATGCCCCTCCCACCTCCAAAGACATGCACCTGGGGATAGGCCCCTCCCACCTCCAAAGACATGCACCTGGGGATAGGCCCCTCCCACCTATAAAGACATGCACCTGGGGATAGGCCCCTCCCACCTCCAAAGACATGCACCTGGAGATAGGCCCCTCCCACCTATAAAGACATGCACCTGATAGTTTGATTGACAACACTAAATGGTCCCTAGTGTGTGAATGTTGTCTGTCTGTGTTGGCCCTGTTATGAGGTGGCGACTTGTCCAGGGTGTACCCCGCCTTCCGCCCCAATGCAGCTGGGATAGGCTCCAGCACCCCCGGCGACCCTGGAATTGACAAGCGGTAGAAAATTACACACACACACACACACACACACACACTTAGACACACTTAGACACACACACACACACATACATAGACACACACACACGTAGACACACACACACATAGTCACACACACACACACACACACTTAGA
>NC_084758.1:34959785-34964785 GCF_033978785.1 Entelurus aequoreus | reverse complement strand
GGGAACATAGGACCCGGGGAACATAGGACCCGGGGAACATAGGCACGCTCCCGCCTGCAGATAGCAACATTTTGGTGTCCTTTGGGAAAATATTTAGAAAGAAGACAAAAGTACACACAGTTGTACAACTATTATCTTTATGATCTTTTTTTTGTTAGTTTCTCTGTTACTGTGTGTGGCCAATTAAGCGACTTTTGGCCATACCTGGCTGGACATTTAGCGACTTTCTGGTTGATGTTAAGATTAATAATAGCAACAGTTCTCTTCATCTTAATGCAATTTATTGTGTCTGTCTCTCCACATTTTGCCATTAGGTACTTTGAGCTCTTGTTGGTCAGTCACTCTAAGGTACATTGTTGCTGCCATCATAGCTAGCAAGCTGCCTGCAGATAGCGACATTTTGGTGTCCTTTGAGAAATATTAAGAAAGAAGACAAAAGTACAAGACATTGTACGATTACTATCTTTTTAAAATTATTTGTTTCACTGTGTGATTGACCGACTTTGCCGCTAGATTTCGCGTCTTTTGGCCATACCTGGCTAGCGACTAAAAACATCATTTAGCGACTTTTTGGTTGTGAAGATAAGTGGTAAAAGCAGATCTTCCTGTTGGTCTTCCCACATTTTGCCATTTGGTACTTTGCACTCTTCTTGGTCACTCCAAGGCATTTGTCCCTGCCTTCAGCTAGTCACTTGGCTCTTTTGGAATATATTTCACTGTAATTGGCTCTCTCTCTCTCTTTCTCCTCAGTACAAATCAGCCTGTTCCCTTGCCATTCATCACTGACCACTCTGCTCTCCTGTCTGTCAGACATTATTGCTGCTTGCAGATAGCTTGGGGTCCTTAGAGAAAATATCAGAAGAGAAAAGTACACAATTATCTTAATTATCTTTTTTATTCAGTCAGTCCTTCAGTGAGTCCCAGTGTGTTGGCGATTAAGCAACGTTGGCATTCAATTAGCGACTTTTGGCCATACATGGCTGGCGACTCAAAAAACTAGAAAAAAAGTACAAAAAGTTGTACAATTAATATCTTTATTATCCTTAATTCCCCTGAATCCTAGAGTGTGTTGCAATTAAGCAACTTTGCTGCTAGGTTTAGCGACTCTTGTTTTGGGCATACCTGGCTAGCGACTACAAACATTATTCAGCAACTTTTTGGCTGTTAAGATTAACGTTAATAAATTAAATCCTAATACAATTTATTGTGTTGGTCTCGCCATCTTGCTATTAGGTACTTTGAATTCTTGTTGGTCTCTGCTAAGGTATCTGGCTGTTGTCTTTGCCTTCAGTTAGTCACTTGGCTCTGGAATATATTTAACTGTACTTGGCTCTCTCTTTCTCCTCAGTACAAATCAGTCTGTTCCCTTGCCATTTAGACATTTTCTTGATTGGATCATCACTGACCACTCTGCTCTCCTGCTGTCTATCAGACATTGTTGCTCCCATCATAGCTAGCAAGCTGCCTTGGTGTCCTTTGTGAAAATATTTAGATAGAAGACTAAAGTGCACAAAGGTGTACAATTATTATCTTTTCAAAATATTTGTTTCACTGTCAGTGTGATTGACCGACTTTGCCGCTAGATTTCGCGTCTTTTGGCCATACCTGGCTAGCGACTGAAAACATCATTTAGCAACTTTTTGGTTGTGAAGATAAGAGGTAAAAGCAGATCTGCCTGTTGGTCTTTCCACATTTTGCCATTTGGTACTTTGCACTCTTGTTGGTCACTCCAAGGCATTTGTCCCTGCCTTCAGCTAGTCACTTGGCTCTTTTGGAATATATTTCACTGTAATTGGCTCTCTCTCTCTTTCTCCTCAGTACAAATCAGTCTGTTCCCTTGCCATTTAGACATTTTCTTGATTCGATCATCACTGACCACTCTGCTCTCCTGCTGTCTATCAGACGAATCAGTTGATTCTCTGCTCTCAATTGTCTATGCTAGTAAGCTGTTATTCTCTGCTTTGGAGTGTTGATGCTGGGTTGCTAGTTTTCTAAATCACCTCACACACTTGAAGGAAGCAGCACCGATCATAAACACACAAACAAACTCACACACACACACACACACACACACACACACACACACATAGTTGGTTTATCTGTTGTGATAGGCAAAGAGCCAATGTGCAAAGAAAGAAGGGAAATATGGATCATAAACGTTTAAGTGGAGGAGCTAGAAAAAAAATTCAGCAAGAAAAGAAAAAAAAGGAATCAGTTTTACTTGAGAGTGTTCCAAATATCTCCAGCTTCTTCAGTACAAAGACATCTGCTGAAAGCAATTCTATAAATGCTACTGCAAATTCAGCTAAGGTTAGCAATGCACCTGAGCTAGCATGTAGCTCCCAAGATCCTGAGACCACTACAAGTGTAGACACTGAACCAAATGCTTCTGATGCTTATGATTCAACCAATTCAGCAGTAGCCAGTTGCTCGGATGAATGTGAGGTCACTGCACCTCTGGACAGCATAGAAAATGAGCTGAATCTTTCTTCAACACCATCTACAGTGACAACTCTACCTAGTGATCCCGCTAAATGGGCTGAGACCCTCACTGAGTCAATGAAGGAAGTTCTTATTCAAAGAGGTGCAAAATCATTTCACAACCGTCACAGCCATTATCCAGCTTCTGTGAGGAACAGTGGGCTAGGAGGCAAAACCCGATGCCTAAACAATGAACATTTTACTTCACACTTGCCCAATGGACAACGAGTACAAAGAGAGTGGCTGATGTACTCTCCCTCTACTGGTAATGTTTACTGCTTTGCATGCAAACTGTTTTCCCCAAAAACGCATTCTTTTGTGACAGGCTATTGTGATTGGAAACACTCAGAAAGATTTGGTGAACATGAGCGAAGTGCTGAGCACATAACCTGCATGCAAGCAGTCTTGAACCGCGCCAAAGGTGCCACAGTTGATGCAGACCTGTTCAAACAGTTTCAGGCAGAGAGCAGCTATTGGAGGCAGGTGTTACAAAGAGTTGTTGCAGTCATTAAATTCCTTGCAGAAAGGGGCCTTGCATTTAGGGGTAAAAATGAATCGTTAGGGTCTCCTCTCAATGGGAACTACCTTGGTATTCTGGAGGTCCTGGCTGAATTTGATCCCTTTCTAAAGGATCACATCAGAAAGTTTGGGCAGATGGGTCGAGGTAATACCTCATATCTGTCCTCCACCATTTGTGAGGAATTCATTGAATTGATGGGTGCAAAAACCAAACAGGCTATAGCAGATGAACTGCAAGCAAGCAAATACTACTCTATCATTGTGGATTCAACCCCAGATTTATCTCATGTGGACCAATTGACATTCATATTCCGTTTTGTTAGCAAAGAGGGCAGTGTTGTTGAACGCTTTGTGGGTTTTGAGCCCATTACTAGCCATACAGGTGAAAGTTTGGCTAACTGTGTCATGTCTGTGTTGGAAAATCTAGGGTTAGAGCTGTCAAATTGCAGGGGGCAGGCTTATGATAATGCCAGCAACATGTCAGGGAGGTATAATGGGTTGCAGGCTCACTTAAAGAAAAGCAACCCATTAATACACTATATTCCATGTGCAGCTCACTCTTTGAATTTGGTGGGAGTCAACAGCATTGACAGATGTGGAAATGAAGTCTCTAAGTATTTTGACTTGATTCAGTCTATTTACAACTTCACAACTGCATCCACACACCGATGGGACAGGGTATTTGGCAATTCCAACATAGATCTCACACTTAAAGCTTTATCCAACACGCGTTGGAGTTGCCGTGCAGAATCTACCAAAGCACTGTGGCAGAACTACAGTAAAATAAAAGCAGCACTACAGGTTATTTCCACTGATGACACAGAGAAACGAGACACACGAACTGAAGCTGACAGTCTAGTGCGGAAGCTGGATTCACTTGAGATGGCCTTCATGGCAGGCTTTTGGGACACTGTTCTGTCCAGATTTCAGGCCACAAGTCTGCAACTTCAAAAAGCAGACATGGACCTTGGTACAGCAGTTAGATTGCTGGAATCTCTGCGCACCTTTGTTCTCTCCCAAAGAGATCTATTTGATCATTTTGAGCAGAAAGCCTTAAACATGTTGGGTGGCACCCCATCTTACAGGGCTGAACGGACGAGGAAACGTAAAAAGTTTGCTGATGAATCAGCATCCCCAGATGTTGTGCTTGAGGGAAGGCAACTGTTTCAAATAGAGACATTTATTGCCTCTATTGATCAACTGAGTTCAAGCCTTAATCACCGTCTGGAGGCCTACAAACATCTGAACAATTTGTTCAGTGTCCTTTTCTCTTTGGATACAGAGTCCAATGCTTCAGTCCTTCACAAGGCCAAGATTCTCACTGAATCATACCCATCTGACCTCAATGAAAGTCTTGGACAGGAGCTTATACAGTTCAAATCTTTTATACAGCTCAACAACACTGATGAGGAGAGGACCCCTTCAGGACTGCTCAAAACAATAATACATTTTGGACTACAGCCTACGTTTCCTAATACATACATTGCGCTACAGATTTTTCTCACTCTACCGGTCAGTAACTGTGAGGGAGAACGCTCATTCTCTCTTTTGTCAAGAGTAAAAAATGAGCTGCGCACAAGAATGACTCAGAAAAGATTAAATGCGTTATCTCTAATGGCAATTGAGAGTGAGCTGACAAGAGAGTTGGACTTCAATGATGTGGTGGATGATTTTGCAAAATTGAAAGCACGAAAGAAACCCCTTGCTTAAAGGTGCACTGTGTAAGATTTTTAGGTTATTTCCAGAATTCACCCATTCACTAATGTTAGGCTACCTGTTTTCATGAATACTTACCACCACCATAAAATTCTAAGTATCCATTATGACTTGGAGAATTGCACTTTTGCCATTTCTGGGAAGTGTCACCTGGATTGTGAAGATAGGATTGACTTTAGGCAGAAGCTTGGTGCTTTCTCTGGCAAACTGAACCTCAAGCTTCATTCTCTGCAGCTTTGCATTCTTGTGCAGACTTTCATCCACAAGGAACTTTTCAACTTCCC
>NC_084758.1:34947285-34954785 GCF_033978785.1 Entelurus aequoreus | reverse complement strand
ACCAGGTGATTGATGGACCAGGTGATTGATGGACCAGGTGATTGATGGACCAGGTGATTGATGGACCAGGTGATTGATGGACCAGGTGATCGACGGACCAGGTGATTGATAGACCAAGTGATTGATGGACCAGGTGATTGATGGACCAGGTGATCGATGGACCAGGTGATTGATGGACCAGGTGATTGATGTGTCTGATGGCCGACGAGTCCTTTACACTTGAGAGCTTCTTTGCATCTTTTTGTCTTCGGCCCTTTGTCCATTGACACCAGTGATTGTCCATTGACACCAGTGATTGTCCATTGACACCAGTGATTGTCCATTGACACCAGTGATTGTCCATTGACACCAGTGATTGTCCATTGACACCAGTGATTGTCCAGCAGACGCCATTGTCCTCCTCACAAAGATCTTTTATCTGGTGGAGAGATCCTCCTACACCCAGGACGCAGGGAGGTGAGCACGCAAGGGGGTGAGGGAACAAGGGGCTGAGGACACAAGGAGGTGAGGACACAGGGAGGTGAGGTCACAAGGATGTGAGGGTACAAGACCTTAAAAACATGAGGATGCCAGGACCTAAGGGCATAAGGACACAAGGACAGAAGGATACCTGGACCTGAGTACACAAGGATATGAGGAAACAAGGACGCTAGGATGAAAGTAACATAACATAAGATGAGAGGATGCCAGAACATGTGCACTCTGTAGTCCACCAGAACATGTGCACTCTGTAGTCCACCAGAACATGTGCACTCTGTAGTCCACCAGAACACGTGCACTCTGTAGTCCACCAGAACATGCGCACTCTGTAGTCCACCAGAACATGTGCACTCTGTAGTCCACCAGAACATGTGCACTCTGTAGTCCACCAGAACATGCGCACTCTGTAGTCCACCAGAACATGCGCACTCTGTAGTCCACCAGAACATGTGCACTCTGTAGTCCACCAGAACATGTGCGCTCTGTAGTCCACCAGAACATGTGCACTCTGTAGTCCACCAGAACATGTGCACTCTGTAGTCCACCATACCACAGGGGGTGATGTGGGGAAGGGATGGGGTGTCGTAGTACTCCATGGGTGTGGGTTTTGTCCATAAGCATGAAGTCAGATCAGCATCACAGAATAGAGTCAAGGTCACAGAATAGAGTCAAGGTCGAAGAATATAGTCAACATGACAGAATAGAGTCAATGTCACAGAATAGAGTCAAGGTCGAAGAATAGAGTCAACATGACAGAATAGAGTCAAGGTCGAAGAATAGAGTCAACATGACAGAATAGAGTCAAGGTCACAGAATAGAGTCAAGGTCAAAGAATAGAGTCAACATGACAGAATAGAGTCAAGGTCACAGAATAGAGTCAAGGTCGAAGAATAGAGTCAACATGACAGAATAGAGTCAAGGTCACAGAATACAGTCAGCGTCACAGAATAGAGTCAACATGACAGAATAGAGTCAACATGACAGAATAGAGTCAAGGACACAGAATAGAGTCAACATGACAGAATAGAGTCAAGGTCGAAGAATAGAGTCAACATGACAGAATAGAGTCAAGGTCACAGAATAGAGTCAGCGTCACAGAATAGAGTCAACATGACAGAATAGAGTCAACATGACAGAATAGAGTCAAGGTCACAGAATAGAGTCAACATGACAGAATAGAGTCAAGGTCGAAGAATAGAGTCAAGGTCACAGAATAGAGTCAAGGTCGAAGAATAGAGTCAACATGACAGAATAGAGTCAAGGTCACAGAATAGAGTCAGCGTCACAGAATAGAGTCAACATGACAGAATAGAGTCAACATGACAGAATAGAGTCAACATGACAGAATAGAGTCAGCGTCACAGAATAGAGTCAACATGACAGAATAGAGTCAGCGTCACAGAATAGAGTCAACATGACAGAATAGAGTCAACATGACAGAATAGAGTCAGCGTCACAGAATAGAGTCACCATGACAGAATAGAGTCAGCGTCACAGAATAGAGTCACCATGACAGAATAGAGTCAGCGTCACAGAATAGAGTCACCATGACAGAATAGAGTCAACATGACAGAATAGAGTCAACATGACAGAATAGAGTCAGCGTCACAGAATAGAGTCAACATGACAGAATAGAGTCAACATGACAGAATAGAGTCAGCGTCACAGAATAGAGTCAACATGACAGAATAGAGTCAGCGTCACAGAATAGAGTCAACATGACAGAATAGAGTCAACATGACAGAATAGAGTCAGCGTCACAGAATAGAGTCACCATGACAGAATAGAGTCAGCGTCACAGAATAGAGTCACCATGACAGAATAGAGTCAGCGTCACAGAATAGAGTCACCATGACAGAATAGAGTCAACATGACAGAATAGAGTCAACATGACAGAATAGAGTCAGCGTCACAGAATAGAGTCAACATGACAGAATAGAGTCAGCGTCACAGAATAGAGTCACCATGACAGAATAGAGTCAACATGACAGAATAGAGTCAACATGACAGAATAGAGTCAGCGTCACAGAATAGAGTCACCATGACAGAATAGAGTCAACATGACAGAATAGAGTCAGCGTCACAGAATAGAGTCACCATGACAGAATAGAGTCAACATGACAGAATAGAGTCAACATGACAGAATAGAGTCAGCGTCACAGAATAGAGTCACCATGACAGAATAGAGTCACCATGACCTGCCAAGGCCAATATAGATTGTAGATAAGGATGTTTTGGTTTAGGCCAGCCAGCATAGTCCCATAGTTGGTGTGAAGTCAAGTGGATTATCTTTATTTTCATTAATGACTCAAAGCACTTTACATTCAAAAAGGCATTGTCTACATTATTTACATTTTATGTATCTACATTATCTACATTTTATTTATATACATTATTTACATTTACATCAGTGTGGAAGCAAGGTGGGTAAAAATTGTCTTGCCTAAAGACACAAAGGCAGTAACTAGAATGGCGGAAGCTGGATTTGAACCAGGAACCCTCAAGTTTCTGGCTCTACCATCTGCGCCACGCCTCCGCAATGGTCTGTTGTGGCTCTCAAATAGATCTTAAACTTTAACTTGAACGTCTTCCCAATTGGTGGTTTGACCAGAGCAAATGTTATTTCATGTCTTCCACACCAGGCACACCACCCTCCACTTCTACCAAGACTCCATCTTTCATGTCTTCCACACCAGGCACACCACCCTCCACTTCTCCCAAGACTCCATATTTCATATCTTCCACACCAGGCACACCACCCTCCACTTCTCCCAGGACTCCTTCTTTCATGTCTTCCACACCAGGCACACCACCCTCCACTTCTCCCAAGACTCCATCTCTAATGTCTTCCACACCAGGCACACCACCCTCCACTTCTCCCAAGACTCCATCTCTAATGTCTTCCACACCAGGCACACCACCCTCCACTTCTCCCAAGACTCCATCTTTCATGTCTTCCACACCAGGCACACCACCCTCCACTTCTCCCAAGACTCCATCTTTCATGTCTTCCACACCAGGCACACCACCCTCCACTTCTCCCAAGACTCCATCTTTCATGTCTTCCACAGCAGGCACACCACCCTCCACTTCTCCCAGGACTCCTTCTTTCATGTCTTCCACACCAGGCACACCACCCTCCAGTTCTCCCAAGACTCCATCTTTCATGTCTTCCACACCAGGCACACCACCCTCCACTTCTCTCAGGACTCCTTCTTTCATGTCTTCCACACCAGGCACACCACCCTCCACTTCTCCCAAGACTCCTTCTTTCATGTCTTCCACACCAGGCACACCACCCTCCACTTCTCCCAAGACTCCATCTTTCATATCTTCCACACCAGGCACACCACCCTCCACTTCTCCCAAGACTCCATCTTTCATGTCTTCCACACCAGGCCCACCACCCTCCACTTCTCCCAAGACTCTGTCTTTAATGTCTTCCACACCAGGCACACCACCCCCCACTTCTCCCAAGACTCCATCTTTCATGTCTTCCACACCAGGCACACCACCCTCCACTTCTCCCAAGACTCCATCTTTCATATCTTCCACACCAGGCACACCACCCTCCACTTCTCCCAAGACTCCATCTTTCATGTCTTCCACACCAGGCCCACCACCCTCCACTTCTCCCAAGACTCTGTCTTTAATGTCTTCCACACCAGGCACACCACCCCCCACTTCTCCCAAGACTCCATCTTTCATGTCTTCCACACCAGGCCCACCACCCTCCACTTCTCCCAAGACTCTGTCTTTAATGTCTTCCACACCAGGCACACCACCCCCCACTTCTCCCAAGACTCCATCTTTCATGTCTTCCACACCAGGCACACCACCCCCCACTTCTCCCAAGACTCCATCTTTCATGTCTTCCACACCAGGCACACCACCCTCCACTTCTCCCAAGACTCCATCTTTCATGTCTTCCACACCAGGCACACCACCCTCCACTTCTCCCAAGACTCCGTCTTTAATGTCTTCCACACCAGGCACACCACCCTCCACTTCTCCCAAGACTCTGTCTTTAATGTCTTCCACACCAGGCACACCACCCTCCACTTCTCCCAGGACTCCTTCTTTCATGTCTTCCACACAGGCACACCACCCTCCACTTCTCCCAAGACTCAGTCTTTCATGTCTTCCACACCAGGCCCACCACCCTCCACTTCTCCCAAGACTCTGTCTTTAATGTCTTCCACACCAGGCACACCACCCTCCACTTCTCCCAGGACTCCTTCTTTCATGTCTTCCACACCAGGCACACCACCTTCCACTTCTCTCAGGACTCCATCTTTCATATCTTCCACACCAGGCACACCACCCTCCACTTCTCTCAAGACTCCGTCTTTAATGTCTTCCACACCAGGCACACCACCCTCCACTTCTCTCAAGACTCCGTCTTTAATGTCTTCCACACCAGGCCCACCACCCTCCACTTCTCCCAAGACTCTGTCTTTAATGTCTTCCACACCAGGCACACCACCCTCCACTTGTCCCAGGACTCCTTCTTTCATGTCTTCCACACCAGGCACACCACCCTCCACTTCTCCCAAGACTCTGTCTTTAATGTCTTCCACACCAGGCACACCACCCCCCACTTCTCCCAAGACTCCATCTTTCATGTCTTCCACACCAGGCACACCACCCTCCACTTCTCTCAGGACTCCATCTTTCATATCTTCCACACCAGGCACACCACCCTGCACTTCTCTCAAGACTCCGTCTTTAATGTCTTCCACACCAGGCACACCACCCTCCACTTCTCTCAAGACTCCGTCTTTAATGTCTTCCACACCAGGCCCACCACCCTCCACTTCTCCCAAGACTCTGTCTTTAATGTCTTCCACACCAGGCACACCACCCTCCACTTCTCTCAGGACTCCATCTTTCATATCTTCCACACCAGGCACACCACCCTCCACTTCTCTCAAGACTCCGTCTTTAATGTCTTCCACACCAGGCACACCACCCTCCACTTCTCTCAAGACTCCGTCTTTAATGTCTTCCACACCAGGCACACCACCCTCCACTTCTCCCAAGACTCCATCAAGAGGACATGAGGATGCAACCACGTGAGGAAGTACACAAGGGTGTGTGTGTGTGTGTGTGTGTGTGTGTGTGTGTGTGTGTGTGTGTGTGTGTGTGTGTGTGTGTGTGTGTGTGTGTGTGTGTGTGTGTGTGTGTTCTTGCATTTCTACCCTTCTTGAGACATGAAGAAGGAAGAGTATCTTCCATATGAGGAGGTGTAAACAAATAAATCATGGTCCCAATAACATTGCATCTAATAGAGAGCCAAATACTAGAGTCCCTGAACATTGCTCCAAAGTCAGGATTTTTTTGTTGATTTAACGTGCATACAAAAGTAAAGATTGACAGGTGCAAAGGCAGCAATATTTGATAAAACAAGATGGCCGCTAAAGAAGGACTTCCCTATTCATCCAATGTGCAGAATTAACAATGTGAATGTTACCAGGGTTTGTTGTCTGTGTGTTTTGGGTGAATCTTTCATGGAACCAAGGGGCAAGGCAAAGAGGCAGTCCGTGGGGAGGCAAGCAGTCGAGGGTTGGAGAGAAGCAACGATGTCCGTGTCCAAGCAGGGGTGGAGGATCGGGGAAGGCAGTCAGAGATCCGGATGGAAGTGGGGACATCAACTAGGGAACAAGGAAGGCCAGCAAGTACGAGGCAGGGAAGCCAGAGAGGTGATGCTTACTGTGGAAGTCAGGCTACGTTCCGACAAAGGTTCCTCGGGTCCGCTGGTCCTTATGCCGTTTCCTCTCATTAATCCCAGGTGCGCTGATTAGTGATGGCCTGCAGCCTTGTCGGCGCGTGGGCGTGTCTGGGCGCGCTGCCAACGGAGTTGCGACTGTTATTGAGTAAAATTCCAACTTTTATCATAATACTGCACAAATGTCCAGTTTTCCTGGTAAAATGTTGCCTTGCGTTGAGTAAAATGGCGACTTTTATTATAATGCTGGCAAAATTCTAAGTTTTTCTTGTGAAATTGTGACCTTTTCCTTGTGAAATTCCAACTCATTTTTCACAACAAGCTTTTTTATATTTGCATAGTATGTATATATTATTACTAGGGATGTCCGATAATGGCTTTTTTTTTGCCGATATCCGATATTCCGATTTTGTCCAACTCTTAATCACCGATACCGATATCAACCGATACCGATATATGCAGTCGTGGAATTAACACATTATTATGCCTAATTTGGACAACCAGGTACGGTGAAGATAAGGTCCTTTTAAAAAAAAAAAAAAAAAAAAAAAATAAGATAAATAAATTTAAAAAAAATTCTTGAATTAAAAAAGAAAGTAAAACCATTTAAAAACAGTTACATAGAAACTAGTAATTAATGAAAATTAGTCAAATTCATTGTTAAAGGTTAGTACTATTAGTGGAGCAGCACAATCATGTGTGCTTACGGACTGTATTCCTTGCAGACTGTATTGATTTTATTGATATATAATGTAGGAACCAGAATATTGATAACAGAAAGAAATGGGGGAGGGAGGTTTTTTGGGTTGGTGCACTAATTGTAAGTGTATCTTGTGTTTTTTATGTTGATTTAATAAAAAAATTAAATAAATAAAAAAACGGTACCCATAATAAAAAAAAAACGATACCGATAATTTCCGATATTACATTTTAAAGCATTTATCGGCCAATTTATCGGACATCTCTAATTATTACTGTTGTAAATACACTTCTTTATATATCTAGGAAGGGTGGTCCTACAGAGGTCTCAAGAAGGTAAGATATACAAGAGTGTGTGTGCGTGTGTGCGTGTGTGTGTGCGTGTGTGCGTGTGTGCGTGTGTGTGTGTGTGTGTGTGTGTGTGTGTGTGTGTGGGGGGAGTCGTGGTGTCAGCACAAATCCGAGCTGATCCCCAAAAGAAGTGTGAGGGCGAGGGGGGCGTGTCCATTGAGGGGGGATTAGGACACAAGACGAGTGAAGTGACTGTTTTGAAATGAACCACACAGAAATGTGTGTGTGTGTGTGTGTGTGTG
>NC_084758.1:34942285-34944785 GCF_033978785.1 Entelurus aequoreus | reverse complement strand
AGTACTGCAATACGACACCTGTAACACTGTAGTACTGCAGTACGACTCGTGGTACTTTAGTACTGCAATACCACACCTGTAACACTGTAGTACTGCAGTAGGACTCGTGGTACTTTAGTACTGCAATACGACACCTGTAACACTGTAGTACTGCAGTAGGACTCGTGGTACTTTAGTACTGCAGTACGACACCTGTAACACTGTAGTACTGCAGTAGGACTCGTGGTACTTTAGTACTGCAGTACGACACCTGTAACACTGTAGTACTGCAGTAGGACTCGTGGTACTTTAGTACTGCAGTACGACACCTGTAACACTGTAGTACTACAGTAGGACTCGTGGTACTGTAGTACTGCAATACGACACCTGTAACACTGTGGTACTACAGTAGGACTGGTGGTACTTTAGTAATGCAATACGACACCTGTAATACTGTGGTACTACAGTAGGACTGGTGGTACTTTAGTAATGCAGTACCACACCTGTAATACTGTGGTACTACAGTAGGACTCGTGGTACTTTAGTACTGCAGTACCACACCTGTAATACTGTGGTACTACAGTAGGACTCGTGGTACTTTAGTACTGCAGTACCACACCTGTAATACTGTGGTACTGCAGTAGGACTCGTGGTACTTTAGTACTGCAATACCACACCTGTAATACTGTGGTACTGCAGTAGGACTCGTGGTACTTTAGTACTGCAATACCACACCTGTAACACTGTAGTACTACAGTAGGACTCGTGGTACTTTAGTACTGCAGTACCACACCTGTAACACTGTAGTACTACAGTAGGACTCGTGGTACTTTAGTACTGCAGTACCACACCTGTAACACTGTAGTACTACAGTAGGACTCGTGGTACTTTAGTACTGCAGTACCACACCTGTAACACTGTAGTACTACAGTAGGACTCGTGGTACTGTAGTACTGCAATACGACACCTGTAACACTGTAGTACTACAGTAGGACTCGTGGTACTGTAGTACTGCAATACGACACCTGTAACACTGTAGTACTACAGTAGGACTCGTGGTACTTTAGTACTGCAATACGACACCTGTAACACTGTAGTACTACAGTAGGACTCGTGGTACTTTAGTACTGCAATACCACACCTGTAACACTGTAGAACTACAGTAGGACTCGTGGTACTTTAGTACTGCAATACGACACCTGTAACACTGTAGTACTACAGTAGGACTCGTGGTACTTTAGTACTGCAATACGACACCTGTAACACTGTTGTACTACAGTAGGACTCGTGGTACTTTAGTACTGCAATACGACACCTGTAACACTGTAGTACTACAGTAGGACTCGTGGTACTTTAGTACTGCAATACGACACCTGTAATACTGTAGTACTACTTTAGTACTTCAATACTTATTTATAAAGCATACATTCATACATATGTTTATAAAG
Organism: Entelurus aequoreus; assembly: GCF_033978785.1. Taxonomy (NCBI): domain Eukaryota; kingdom Metazoa; phylum Chordata; class Actinopteri; order Syngnathiformes; family Syngnathidae; genus Entelurus; species Entelurus aequoreus. The sequence goes on along the minus strand of NC_084758.1, from coordinate 34,943,358 downwards.
CATACATTCATATATATGTTTATAATGCATACATTCATATATATGTTTATAATGCATACATTCACATTTATGTTTATAATGCATACATTCATATATAGATATGTTTATAATGCATACGTTCACATTTATGTTTATAATGCATACGTTCATATTTATGTTTATAATGCATACATTCATATATATATATATATATATATGTTTATAATGCATACATTCATATTTATGTTTATAATGCATACATTCATATATATATATATGTTTATAATGCATACATTCATATATATGTTTATAATGCATACGTTTATATATATGTTTATAATGCATATGTTCATGTTTGTTTATAATGCATACATTCATATTTATGTTTGTAATGCATACAAGTATATCAATGTTTATAATGCATACATTCATATATATATATGTTTATAATGCATACATTCACATACACAGTATGTTTATAATGCATACATTCACATATACAGTATGTTTATAATGCATACATTCATATTTATGTTTATGGAACCCAGTTGGAACTGGAACGTGTTGTTTGTAGCGCCACACGGGGTATTATGCTGGATATTAAAATCCTCCATTATAATTATATTATCTGCATAAGTCACTATGTCAACAACAAATTTGGAGAATTCCTTGTAGATAGATTGTCAGTAGATAACAGCCAGGTGAAGCGATAAAGGTGCAACTAAAAACCTTTAAAATATTTATATTTATTACTCGGGGGTAAAGTTAAGGTTTTCATCAGAGATTAGTGCAACCCCTCCGCCTCTTTTAAGGGGACGAGCTACATGTTAACTCGTATAGATGCCTCGTTAAGCGGAAAACATTCAACTGATTGAAACCGTGTCTCACTGAAACTGATTGTTGTCGCTAATGCGCTCGCTAACTAAAAACACTTTGAGAAACTTTGATCCGATGTTTAAAAAGCCCACGTTACAGTTAGCGGGCTGACATTTGTATTCATGCTAGCCATAGTAGTAATGTTAATGAGTGTCTTTTTTATGTCGTGTGTGTGTGTGTGTGTGTGTGTGTGTGTGTGTGTGTGTGTGTGTGTGTGT
>NC_084758.1:34911648-34942265 GCF_033978785.1 Entelurus aequoreus | reverse complement strand
GAGTCTGTTCAACTGTACTGTACCAACTTGTCCACTAGATGGAGCAACAACACTGTTTACATTTTGTAGACTGTATCTACTGATCTGTTTCAACTGTAATGTACCAACTTGTCCACTAGAGAGCAACAATACTGTTTACATGTGTACTGTGTCTACTGATCTGTTTCAACTGTAATGTACCAACTTGTCCACTAGAAGGAGCAACAACACTGTTTACATTTGTAGACTGTATCTACTGATCTGTGTTCAACTGTATGTACCAACTTGTCCACTAGATGAGCAACAACACTGTTTACATTTGTAGACTGTATCTACTGATCTGTTTCAACTGTAATGTACCAACTTGTCCACTAGATGGAGCAACAACACTGTTTACATTTGTAGACTGTATCTACTGATTCTGTGTTCAACTGTAATGTACCAACTTGTCCACTAGAAGGAGCAACAACACTGTTTACATGTGTAGACTGTATCTACTGATCTGTTTCAACTGTAATGTACCAACTTGTCCACTAGATGGAGCAACAACACTGTTTACATTTGTAGACTGTATCTACTGATCTGTTTCAACTGTAATGTACCAACTTGTCCACTAGATGGAGCAACAACACTGTTTACATTTGTAGACTGTATCTACTGATCTGTTTCAACTGTAATGTACCAACTTGTCCACTAGAAGGAGCAACAACACTGTTTACATTTGTAGACTGTATCTACTGATCTGTGTTTCAACTGTAATGTACCAACTTGTCCACTAGATGGAGCAACAACACTGTTTACATTTGTAGACTGTATCTACTGATCTGTTTCAACTGTAATGTACCAACTTGTCCACTAGATGGAGCAACAACACTGTTTACATTTGTAGACTGTATCTACTGATCTGTTTCAACTGTAATGTACCAACTTGTCCACTAGAAGGAGCAACAACACTGTTTACATTTGTAGACTGTATCTACTGATCTGTTTCAACTGTAATGTACCAACTTGTCCACTAGAAGGGCAACAACACTGTTACATTTGTAGACTGTATCTACTGATCTGTTTCAACTGTAATGTACCAACTTGTCCACTAGAAGGAGCAACAACACTGTTTACATTGTAGACTGTATCTACTGATCTGTTTTCAACTGTAATGTACCAACTTGTCCACTAGAAGGAGCAACAACACTGTTTACATTTGTAGACTGTATCTACTGATCTGTTTCAACTGTAATGTACCAACTTGTCCACTAGATGGAGCAACAACACTGTTTACATTTGTAGACTGTATCTACTGATCTGTTTCAACTGTAATGTACCAACTTGTCCACTAGAAGGAGCAACAACACTGTTTACATTTGTAGACTGTATCTACTGATCTGTTTCAACTGTAATGTACCAACTTGTCCACTAGATGGAGCAACACACTGTTTACATTTGTAGACTGTATCTACTGATCTGTTTCAACTGTAATGTACCAACTTGTCCACTAGAAGGAGCAACAACACTGTTTACATTTGTAGACTGTATCTACTGATCTGTTTCAACTGTAATGTACCAACTTGTCCACTAGAAGGAGCAACACTGTTTACATTTGTAGACTGTATCTACTGATCTGTGTTTCAACTGTAATGTACCAACTTGTCCACTAGAAGGAGCAACAACACTGTTTACATTTGTAGACTGTATCTACTGATCTGTTTCAACTGTAATGTACCAACTTGTCCACTAGAAGGAGCAACAACACTGTTTACATTTGTAGACTGTATCTACTGATCTGTTTCAACTGTAATGTACCAACTTGTCCACTAGAAGGAGCAACAACACTGTTTACATTTGTAGACTGTATCTACTGCTCTGTTTCAACTGTAATGTACCAACTTGTCCACTAGATGGAGCAACAACACTGTTTACATTTGTAGACTGTATCTACTGATCTGTTTCAACTGTAATGTACCAACTTGTCCACTAGAAGGAGCAACAACACTGTTTACATTTGTAGACTGTATCTACTGATCTGTTTTCAACTGTAATGTACCAACTTGTCCACTAGAAGGAGCAACAACACTGTTTACATTTGTAGACTGTATCTACTGATCTGTTTCAACTGTAATGTACCAACTTGTCCACTAGAAGGAGCAACAACACTGTTTACATTTGTAGACTGTATCTACTGATCTGTTTCAACTGTAATGTACCAACTTGTCCACTAGAAGGAGCAACAACACTGTTTACATTTGTAGACTGTATCTACTGATCTGTTTCAACTGTAATGTACCAACTTGTCCACTAGAAGGAGCAACAACACTGTTTACATTTGTAGACTGTATCTACTGATCTGTTTCAACTGTAATGTACCACTTGTCCACTAGAAGGAGCAACAACACTGTTTACATTTGTAGACTGTATCTACTGATCTGTTTTCAACTGTAATGTACCAACTTGTCCACTAGAAGGAGCAACAACACTGTTTACATTTGTAGACTGTATCTACTGATCTGTTTCAACTGTAATGTACCAACTTGTCCACTAGAAGGAGCAACAACACTGTTTACATTTGTAGACTGTATCTACTGATCTGTTTTCAACTGTAATGTACCAACTTGTCCACTAGAAGGAGCAACAACACTGTTTACATTTGTAGACTGTATCTACTGATCTGTTTCAACTGTAATGTACCAACTTGTCCACTAGAAGGAGCAACAACACTGTTTACATTGTAGACTGTATCTACTGATCTGGTTTCAACTGTAATGTACCAACTTGTCCACTAGAAGGAGCAACAACACTGTTTACATTTGTAGACTGTATCTACTGATCTGTGTTTCAACTGTAATGTACCAACTTGTCCACTAGAAGGAGCAACAACACTGTTTACATTTGTAGACTGTATCTACTGATCTGTGTTTCAACTGTAATGTACCAACTTGTCCACTAGAAGGAGCAACAACACTGTTTACATTTGTAGACTGTATCTACTGATCTGTTTCAACTGTAATGTACCAACTTGTCCACTAGAAGGAGCAACAACACTGTTTACATTTGTAGACTGTATCTACTGATCTGTTTCAACTGTAATGTACCAACTTGTCCACTAGAAGGAGCAACAACACTGTTTACATTTGTAGACTGTATCTACTGATCTGTTTCAACTGTAATGTACCAACTTGTCCACTAGAAGGAGCAACAACACTGTTTACATTTGTAGACTGTATCTACTGATCTGTGTTTCAACTGTAATGTACCAACTTGTCCACTAGAAGGAGCAACAACACTGTTTACATTTGTAGACTGTATCTACTGATCTGTTTCAACTGTAATGTACCAACTTGTCCACTAGAAGGAGCAACAACACTGTTTACATTTGTAGACTGTATCTACTGATCTGTGTTTCAACTGTAATGTACCAACTTGTCCACTAGAAGGAGCAACAACACTGTTTACATTGTAGACTGTATCTACTGATCTGTGTTTCAACTGTAATGTACCAACTTGTCCACTAGAAGGAGCAACAACACTGTTTACATTTGTAGACTGTATCTACTGATCTGTTTCAACTGTAATGTACCAACTTGTCCACTAGAAGGAGCAACAACACTGTTTACATTTGTAGACTGTATCTACTGATCTGTTTCAACTGTAATGTACCAATTGTCCACTAGAAGGAGCAACAACACTGTTTACATTTGTAGACTGTATCTACTGATCTGTTTCAACTGTAATGTACCAACTTGTCCACTAGAAGGAGCAACAACACTGTTTACATTTGTAGACTGTATCTACTGATCTGTTTCAACTGTAATGTACCAACTTGTCCACTAGAAGGAGCAACAACACTGTTTACATTTGTAGACTGTATCTACTGATCTGTTTCAACTGTAATGTACCAACTTGTCCACTAGAAGGAGCAACAACACTGTTTACATTTGTAGACTGTATCTACTGATCTGTTTCAACTGTAATGTACCAACTTGTCCACTAGAAGGAGCAACAACACTGTTTACATTGTAGACTGTATCTACTGCTCTGTTTCAACTGTAATGTACCAACTTGTCCACTAGAAGGAGCAACAACACTGTTTACATGTGTAGACTGTATCTACTGATCTGTGTTTCAACTGTAATGTACCACTTGTCCACTAGAAGGAGCAACAACACTGTTTACATGTGTAGACTGTATCTACTGATCTGTGTTTCAACTGTAATGTACCAACTTGTCCACTAGAAGGAGCAACAACACTGTTTACATTTGTAGACTGTATCTACTGATCTGTTTCAACTGTAATGTACCAACTTGTCCACTAGATGGAGCAACAACACTGTTTACATTTGTAGACTGTATCTACTGATCTGTTTCAACTGTAATGTACCAACTTGTCCACTAGAAGGAGCAACAACACTGTTTACATGTGTAGACTGTATCTACTGCTCTGTTTCAACTGTAATGTACCAACTTGTCCACTAGAAGGAGCAACAACACTGTTTACATGTGTAGACTGTATCTACTGATCTGTGTTTCAACTGTAATGTACCAACTTGTCCACTAGAAGGAGCAACAACACTGTTTACATTTGTAGACTGTATCTACTGATCTGTGTTTCAACTGTAATGTACCAACTTGTCCACTAGAAGGAGCAACAACACTGTTTACATTTGTAGACTGTATCTACTGATCTGTGTTTCAACTGTAATGTACCAACTTGTCCACTAGATGGAGCAACAACACTGTTTACATTTGTAGACTGTATCTACTGATCTGTTTCAACTGTAATGTACCAACTTGTCCACTAGAAGGAGCAACAACACTGTTTACATTGTAGACTGTATCTACTGCTCTGTTTCAACTGTAATGTACCAACTTGTCCACTAGAAGGAGCAACAACACTGTTTACATTTGTAGACTGTATCTACTGATCTGTTTCAACTGTAATGTACCAACTTGTCCACTAGAAGGAGCAACAACACTGTTTACATTTGTAGACTGTATCTACTGATCTGTGTTTCAACTGTAATGTACCAACTTGTCCACTAGATGGAGCAACAACACTGTTTACATTTGTAGACTGTATCTACTGCTCTGTTTCAACTGTAATGTACCAACTTGTCCACTAGAAGGAGCAACAACACTGTTTACATTTGTAGACTGTATCTACTGATCTGTGTTTCAACTGTAATGTACCAACTTGTCCACTAGAAGGAGCAACAACACTGTTTACATTTGTAGACTGTATCTACTGATCTGTTTCAACTGTAATGTACCAACTTGTCCACTAGAAGGAGCAACAACACTGTTTACATTTGTAGACTGTATCTACTGATCTGTTTCAACTGTAATGTACCAACTTGTCCACTAGAAGGAGCAACAACACTGTTTACATTTGTAGACTGTATCTACTGATCTGTTTCAACTGTAATGTACCAACTTGTCCACTAGAAGGAGCAACAACACTGTTTACATTTGTAGACTGTATCTACTGCTGTTTCAACTGTAATGTACCAACTTGTCCACTAGAAGGAGCAACAACACTGTTTACATTTGTAGACTGTATCTACTGCTCTGTTTCAACTGTAATGTACCAACTTGTCCACTAGAAGGAGCAACAACACTGTTTACATTTGTAGACTGTATCTACTGATCTGTGTTTCAACTGTAATGTACCAACTTGTCCACTAGAAGGAGCAACAACACTGTTTACATTTGTAGACTGTATCTACTGATCTGTTTCAACTGTAATGTACAACTTGTCCACTAGAAGGAGCAACAACACTGTTTACATGTGTAGACTGTATCTACTGATCTGTTTCAACTGTAATGTACCAACTTGTCCACTAGAAGGAGCAACAACACTGTTTACATTTGTAGACTGTATCTACTGATCTGTTTCAACTGTAATGTACCAACTTGTCCACTAGAAGGAGCAACAACACTGTTTACATTTGTAGACTGTATCTACTGATCTGTTTCAACTGTAATGTACCAACTTGTCCACTAGAAGGAGCAACAACACTGTTTACATTTGTAGACTGTATCTACTGATCTGTTTCAACTGTAATGTACCAACTTGTCCACTAGATGGAGCAACAACACTGTTTACATTTGTAGACTGTATCTACTGATCTGTTTCAACTGTAATGTACCAACTTGTCCACTAGAAGGAGCAACAACACTGTTTACATGTGTAGACTGTATCTACTGATCTGTTTCAACTGTAATGTACCAACTTGTCCACTAGAAGGAGCAACAACACTGTTTACATTTGTAGACTGTATCTACTGATCTGTTTCAACTGTAATGTACCAACTTGTCCACTAGATGGAGCAACAACACTGTTTACATTTGTAGACTGTATCTACTGCTCTGTTTCAACTGTAATGTACCAACTTGTCCACTAGAAGGAGCAACAACACTGTTTACATTTGTAGACTGTATCTACTGATCTGTTTTCAACTGTAATGTACCAACTTGTCCACTAGAAGGAGCAACAACACTGTTTACATTTGTAGACTGTATCTACTGATCTGTTTCAACTGTAATGTACCAACTTGTCCACTAGAAGGAGCAACAACACTGTTTACATGTGTAGACTGTATCTACTGATCTGTTTCAACTGTAATGTACCAACTTGTCCACTAGAAGGAGCAACAACACTGTTTACATTTGTAGACTGTATCTACTGATCTGTTTCAACTGTAATGTACCAACTTGTCCACTAGAAGGAGCAACAACACTGTTTACATTTGTAGACTGTATCTACTGATCTGTTTCAACTGTAATGTACTAACTTGTCCACTAGAAGGAGCAACAACACTGTTTACATGTGTAGACTGTATCTACTGCTCTGTTTCAACTGTAGTGTACCAACTTGTCCACTAGAAGGAGCAACAACACTGTTTACATTTGTAGACTGTATCTACTGATCTGTGTTTCAACTGTAATGTACCAACTTGTCCACTAGAAGGAGCAACAACACTGTTTACATTTGTAGACTGTATCTACTGATCTGTTTCAACTGTAATGTACCAACTTGTCCACTAGAAGGAGCAACAACACTGTTTACATGTGTAGACTGTATCTACTGATCTGTTTCAACTGTAATGTACCAACTTGTCCACTAGAAGGAGCAACAACACTGTTTACATTTGTAGACTGTATCTACTGATCTGTTTCAACTGTAATGTACCAACTTGTCCACTAGAAGGAGCAACAACACTGTTTACATTTGTAGACTGTATCTACTGATCTGTTTCAACTGTAATGTACTAACTTGTCCACTAGAAGAGCAACAACACTGTTTACATGTGTAGACTGTATCTACTGCTCTGTTTCAACTGTAGTGTACCAACTTGTCCACTAGAAGGAGCAACAACACTGTTTACATTTGTAGACTGTATCTACTGATCTGTTTCAACTGTAATGTACTAACTTGTCCACTAGAAGGAGCAACAACACTGTTTACATGTGTAGACTGTATCTACTGATCTGTGTTTCAACTGTAATGTACCAACTTGTCCACTAGAAGGAGCAACAACACTGTTTACATTTGTAGACTGTATCTACTGATCTGTGTTTCAACTGTAATGTACCAACTTGTCCACTAGAAGGAGCAACAACACTGTTTACATTTGTAGACTGTATCTACTGATCTGTGTTTCAACTGTAATGTACCAACTTGTCCACTAGATGGAGCAACAACACTGTTTACATTTGTAGACTGTATCTACTGATCTGTTTCAACTGTAATGTACCAACTTGTCCACTAGAAGGAGCAACAACACTGTTTACATGTGTAGACTGTATCTACTGCTCTGTTTCAACTGTAATGTACCAACTTGTCCACTAGAAGGAGCAACAACACTGTTTACATTTGTAGACTGTATCTACTGATCTGTTTCAACTGTAATGTACCAACTTGTCCACTAGAAGGAGCAACAACACTGTTTACATTTGTAGACTGTATCTACTGATCTGTGTTTCAACTGTAATGTACCAACTTGTCCACTAGATGGAGCAACAACACTGTTTACATTTGTAGACTGTATCTACTGCTCTGTTTCAACTGTAATGTACCAACTTGTCCACTAGAAGGAGCAACAACACTGTTTACATTTGTAGACTGTATCTACTGATCTGTGTTTCAACTGTAATGTACCAACTTGTCCACTAGATGGAGCAACAACACTGTTTACATTTGTAGACTGTATCTACTGATCTGTTTCAACTGTAATGTACCAACTTGTCCACTAGAAGGAGCAACAACACTGTTTACATTTGTAGACTGTATCTACTGATCTGTTTCAACTGTAATGTACCAACTTGTCACTAGAAGGAGCAACAACACTGTTTACATGTGTAGACTGTATCTACTGATCTGTTTCAACTGTAATGTACCAACTTGTCCACTAGAAGGAGCAACAACACTGTTTACATTTGTAGACTGTATCTACTGCTGTTTCAACTGTAATGTACCAACTTGTCCACTAGATGGAGCAACAACACTGTTTACATTTGTAGACTGTATCTACTGCTCTGTTTCAACTGTAATGTACCAACTTGTCCACTAGAAGGAGCAACAACACTGTTTACATTTGTAGACTGTATCTACTGATCTGTGTTTCAACTGTAATGTACCAACTTGTCCACTAGAAGGAGCAACAACACTGTTTACATGTGTAGACTGTATCTACTGATCTGTTTCAACTGTAATGTACCACCTTGTCCACTAGAAGGAGCAACAACACTGTTTACATGTGTAGACTGTATCTACTGATCTGTTTCAACTGTAATGTACCAACTTGTCCACTAGAAGGAGCAACAACACTGTTTACATTTGTAGACTGTATCTACTGCTCTGTTCCAACTGTAATGTACCAACTTGTCCACTAGAAGAGCAACAACACTGTTTACATTTGTAGACTGTATCTACTGATCTGTTTCAACTGTAATGTACCAACTTGTCCACTAGAAGGAGCAACAACACTGTTTACATTTGTAGACTGTATCTACTGATCTGTGTTTCAACTGTAATGTACCAACTTGTCCACTAGAAGGAGCAACAACACTGTTTACATTGTAGACTGTATCTACTGATCTGTTTCAACTGTAATGTACCACCTTGTCCACTAGAAGGAGCAACAACACTGTTTACATGTGTAGACTGTATCTACTGATCTGTTTCAACTGTAATGTACCAACTTGTCCACTAGAAGGAGCAACAACACTGTTTACATTTGTAGACTGTATCTACTGCTCTGTTCCAACTGTAATGTACCAACTTGTCCACTACATGGAGCAACAACACTGTTTACATTTGTAGACTGTATCTACTGATCTGTTTCAACTGTAATGTACCAACTTGTCCACTAGAAGGAGCAACAACACTGTTTACATTTGTAGACTGTATCTACTGATCTGTGTTTCAACTGTAATGTACCAACTTGTCCACTAGATGGAGCAACAACACTGTTTACATTTGTAGACTGTATCTACTGATCTGTTTCAACTGTAATGTACCAACTTGTCCACTAGAAGGGCAACAACACTGTTTACATGTGTAGACTGTATCTACTGATCTGTTTCAACTGTAATGTACCAACTTGTCCACTAGAAGGAGCAACAACACTGTTTACATTTGTAGACTGTATAACTGCTGTTTCAACTGTAATGTACCAACTTGTCCACTAGATGGAGCAACAACACTGTTTACATTTGTAGACTGTATCTACTGCTCTGTTTCAACTGTAATGTACCAACTTGTCCACTAGAAGGAGCAACAACACTGTTTACATTTGTAGACTGTATCTACTGATCTGTGTTTCAACTGTAATGTACCAACTTGTCCACTAGAAGGAGCAACAACACTGTTTACATTTGTAGACTGTATCTACTGATCTGTTTCAACTGTAATGTACCAACTTGTCCACTAGAAGGAGCAACAACACTGTTTACATGTGTAGACTGTATCTACTGATCTGTTTCAACTGTAATGTACCAACTTGTCCACTAGAAGGAGCAACAACACTGTTTACATTTGTAGACTGTATCTACTGATCTGTTTCAACTGTAATGTACTAACTTGTCCACTAGAAGGAGCAACAACACTGTTTACATGTGTAGACTGTATCTACTGCTCTGTTTCAACTGTAGTGTACCAACTTGTCCACTACATGGAGCAACAACACTGTTTACATTTGTAGACTGTATCTACTGCTCTGTTTCAACTGTAATGTACTAACTTGTCCACTAGAAGGAGCAACAACACTGTTTACATTTGTAGACTGTATCTACTGCTCTGTTTCAACTGTATTGTACCAACTTGTCCACTACATGGAGCAACAACACTGTTTACATTCGTAGACTGTATCTACTGCTCTGTTTCAACTGTAATGTACTAACTTGTCCACTAGAAGGAGCAACAACACTGTTTACATTTGTAGACTGTATCTACTGCTCTGTTTCAACTGTAATGTACTAACTTGTCCACTAGAAGGAGCAACAACACTGTTTACATTTGTAGACTGTATCTACTGCTCTGTTTCAACTGTAATGTACTAACTTGTCCACTAGAAGGAGCAACAACACTGTTTACATTTGTAGACTGTATCTACTGATCTGTGTTTCAACTGTAATGTACCAACTTGTCCACTACATGGAGCAACAACACTGTTTACATTTGTAGACTGTATCTACTGCTCTGTTTCAACTGTAATGTACTAACTTGTCCACTAGAAGGAGCAACAACACTGTTTACATTTGTAGACTGTATCTACTGATCTGTTTCAACTGTAATGTACCAATTTGTCCACTAGAAGGAGCAACAACACTGTTTACATTTGTAGACTGTATCTACTGATCTGTGTTTCAACTGTAATGTACCAACTTGTCCACTAGAAGGAGCAACAACACTGTTTACATGTGTAGACTGTATCTACTGATCTGTGTTTCAACTGTAATGTACCAACTTGTCCACTAGATGGAGCAACAACACTGTTTACATTTGTAGACTGTATCTACTGATCTGTTTCAACTGTAATGTACCAACTTGTCCACTAGAAGGAGCAACAACACTGTTTACATTTGTAGACTGTATCTACTGCTCTGTTTCAACTGTAATGTACCAACTTGTCCACTAGAAGGAGCAACAACACTGTTTACATTTGTAGACTGTATCTACTGATCTGTGTTTCAACTGTAATGTACCAACTTGTCCACTAGAAGGAGCAACAACACTGTTTACATTTGTAGACTGTATCTACTGATCTGTGTTTCAACTGTAATGTACCAACTTGTCCACTAGAAGGAGCAACAACACTGTTTACATGTGTAGACTGTATCTACTGCTCTGTTTCAACTGTAATGTACCAACTTGTCCACTAGAAGGAGCAACAACACTGTTTACATTTGTAGACTGTATCTACTGCTCTGTTTCAACTGTAATGTACCAACTTGTCCACTAGAAGGAGCAACAACACTGTTTACATGTGTAGACTGTATCTACTGATCTGTGTTTCAACTGTAATGTACCAACTTGTCCACTAGATGGAGCAACAACACTGTTTACATTTGTAGACTGTATCTACTGATCTGTTTCAACTGTAATGTACCAACTTGTCCACTAGAAGGAGCAACAACACTGTTTACATTTGTAGACTGTATCTACTGCTCTGTTTCAACTGTAATGTACCAACTTGTCCACTAGATGGAGCAACAACACTGTTTACTGATCTGTGGAGAACAAACATCTGCCCATGAGTAGAAACACACAAACAAACAAACACACACGAACAAATAGACAAACAAACACACAAACAGAAGAGGATTTTGTACAAATGCATTGCCGCGGTTCTAAAAGTGTTCTTACTAAGAAAGTGTACAGCGACAAAGTGCTTTTATTGTGAAAACATGAGAAGCGTTTGTCACTTCCTCCATCTTTGAATGTTTGACAGGAAGAGTTCAAAGTTCAGTGGGATGAGGAAACTGCTAAAGCAAATATGATTGACGGTAACTGCTCGACACAAACTAACTTGGAAGACATTCAGCGCTGATTGTCTACATTACACACACACACATGTACACACACACACACACATGCACACACACACACACATGTACACACACACACACGTACACACACACCCACACACGCACACACACACACATGTACACGCACACACGCACACACACACACACACACACACACATGTACACACACACACACACATGCACACACACACACACATGTACACACACACACATGTACACACACACACACACACACACACCCACACACGCACACACACACACATGTACACGCACACACGCACACACACACACACACACACACACATGTACACGCACACACACACACACACAAATGTACACACACACACACGTACACACACACACACACACATGTACACGCACACACGCACACACACACATGTACACACACACCCACACACGCACACACACACACATGTACACGCACACACGCACACACACACACACACACACACATGTACACGCACACACACACACACATGTACACACACATGTACACGCACACATGTACACACACACACCAACACACACACACACACACCAAGTGATTCAAGCTGATCAATAAATGATTGATCCGTCACAGGACTCTGATTGTCTACATGGAAGTCTTGAAAAGTGATTAAAGCTGATTTTTAAGTCCAGGCTCACATTATAGGATGGCAATCAGTTGTCATGGCAACAAAAGACCATTGATTCAAATGATTTAGGGGAAAAAAACTAATTAGGAGAGGACGTTGACGACATCAATAATTGTCTGATCGATGGATCGGTTCATTGATTAAAAGAGCGATTGATAGGTTTGAAGGTAACAGACAAATACCAAAGCAGGTCCAGCATGTCAGACCGAAGGCACATTTGGTGGTCAGGGTTGGACCGGGTCCAGCATGTCACATGTAGGTGGTCAGGGTTGGACCGGGTCCAGCATGTCACATGTAGGTGGTCAGGGTTGGACCGGGTCCAGCATGTCACATGTAGGTGGTCAGGGTTGGACCGGGTCCAGCATGTCACATGTAGGTGGTCAGGGTCTGCCGATGTCCACTGTGATGTTGGTGAACAGATCCATGGTCAGTCTGGACACCAGCTGGTAGGACAAGGACTTGATGCCGTCCTTGGTCATGGTGTCCCTGGTGTGGGTGATGCGGTCAAACCTTCAGGAGCACAAAGACTAATTAGTCACACCTGGACCAGCACAAAGACTAACTAGTCACACATGGACCAGCACAAAGACTAGTTAGTCACATTTTGACCAGCACAAAGACTAGTTAGTCACACCTGGACCAGCACAAAGACTAGTTAGTCACACTTGGTACCTCTGAGGGTTGGGCTCGTTCTTCCTGTCTCGATCGTGTCGGATCATGCGACACCTGCCCACCTCACCTGTGGGTCTGGAGATGGACATTCCTTTGGACGCCAGCCTGCCACACAAAAACATGACTTCATACTGATACTGTTGTCAGGAGGTCATATTGATATCGCTCTGATATTACAACAAAAAACAAAACTGGTATTTTGGTTGGCATCTAAAATCTCCCAGATAAGCGCTCTGATACAAGCAGTCTTGCAGCGTGTGATATCATGTGTGATACAAGCAGTCTTGCAGCGTGTTTGCGTGTGATATCATGTGTGATACAAGCAGTCTTGCAGCGTGTGATATCATGTGTGATACAAGCAGTCTTGCAGCGTGTTTGCGTGTGATATCATGTGTGATACAAGCAGTCTTGTAGCGTGTGATATCATGTGTGATACAAGCAGTCTTGCAGCGTGTTTGCGTGTGATATCATGTGTGATACAAGCAGTCTTGCAGCGTGTGATATCATGTGTGATACAAGCAGTCTTGCAGCGTGTTTGCGTGTGATATCATGTGTGATACAAGCAGTCTTGCAGCGTGTTTGCGTGCGATATCATGTGTGATACAAGCAGTCTTGCAGCGTGTGATATCATGTGTGATACAAGCAGTCTTGCAGCGTGTTTGCGTGCGATATCATGTGTGATACAAGCAGTCTTGCAGCGTGTTTGTGTGTGATATCATGTGTGATACAAGCAGTCTTGCAGCGTGTGATGATATGTGTGATACAAGCAGTCTTGCAGCGTGTGATATCATGTGTGATACAAGCAGTCTTGCAGCGTGTTTGCGTGCGATATCATGTGTGATACAAGCAGTCTTGCAGCGTGTTTGTGTGTGATATCATGTGTGATAAAAGCAGTCTTGCAGCGTGTGATATCATGTGTGATACAAGCAGTCTTGCAGCGTGTTTGCGTGCGATATCATGTGTGATACAAGCAGTCTTGCAGCGTGTTTGTGTGTGATATCATGTGTGATACAAGCAGTCTTGCAGCGTGTTTGCGTGTGATATCATGTGTGATACAAGCAGTCTTGCAGCGTGTTTGCGTGTGATATCATGTGTGATACAAGCAGTCGCTGTGCTGTTAGCCTGCAAATGTAACAAGCATTAGCCAAACAAGTGTAGAAGCGTCTCAGTAGACACATCTGGCCAATAACGTGTCCTGGCTTTACACTTAGTAGTAAACTACAGTACATCACTGTAGTTTACCACTAACTAAATCATACTGTACATCTAAATGTGTATATATCATTTATACACACATACTGTACATCTAAATGTGTATATATCATTTATACACACATACTGTACATCTAAATGTGTATATATCATTTATACACACATACTGTACATCTAAATGTGTATATATCATTTATACACACATACTGTACATCTAAATGTGTATATATCATTTATACACACATACTGTACATCTAAATGTGTATATATCATTTATACACACATACTGTACATCTAAATGTGTATATATCATTTATACACACATACTGTACATCTAAATGTGTATATATCATTTATACACACATACTGTACAGCTAAATGTGTATATATCATTTATACATACGTACTATACATCTATATATGTATATATCATTTATACACACATACTGTACATCTAAATGTGTATATATCATTTATACACACATACTGTACAGCTAAATGTGTATATATCATTTATACACACATACTGTACATCTAAATGTTTATATATCATTTATACACACATACTGTACATCTAAATGTGTATATATCATTTATACACACATACTGTACATCTAAATGTGTATATATCATTTATACACACATACTGTACATCTAAATGTGTATATATCATTTATACATACGTACTATACATCTAAATGTGTATATATTGGCCCCCCCAGACACAGTTTTTCCCTCAAAGTGGCCCCCGGGTCCAAATACCTGGCCTAGTCGGTACTAACCTGTTGTAGATGTCGTCGTCCTCACCCCCCCACCCCCAGTAGTTGTTGGGGAAGCCGTTGATGGTGAGAAACTGTTGTTTGGACATGGAGGACACGCCCCCAAAGTACTGGTTGTAGGGTAACCTGCACACATGGGCACTGTCAGCAAGTGGTGCTTCCACACAGCATCAAACACGACATGTTGAAGGAAGACACAACAATGAACACTTTCACTAAACAACGACAACAACAAAAAGGGAAAGAAATAACGTTTCTCGAGTCTTAACTTCCTCATTCTGCTTCACTTCAATCCTGCAACTAGTCAGTCAGTAAACTCAATAAAGATGCTTTATTACATGACGATAAGTATACCTAGTTAGTTGATAGTCTATTACATGATGATAACTATACCTAGTTAGTTGATAGTCTATTACATGACAATAAGTATACCTAGTTAGTTGATAGTCTATTACATGACAATAAGTATACCTAGTTAGTTGATAGTCTATTACATGACAATAAGTATACCTAGTTAGTTGATAGTCTATTACGTGACGATAAGTATACCTAGTTAGTTGATAGTCTATTACATGACAATAAGTATACCTAGTTAGTTAATAAGAAGGATGCAAAAGGCTGAGATGAGAGCAAAGACTACTCACAGAGTGTTAAGAGTGTAACAATGACAAGTAAATATTAGTGTTGGACATAAACATGACACCAAGCGTGACTAGCATTAGCTGCTTCAAATGCTAACATGTCAGTGTGATATTGTAAAAACATGATGCTGGTTTTGTTTTTGTTTTTGACCTGGGTGAGTATGATGATTAACTCTTCAAGTAAACAAGATGATTAAACATCCCAGTGAGAGCAGACATTGTACAGTAAGCAGTGTTTCCCACACATTCATTTATTTGTGGCGGCCCGCCACGAAAGAATTACGTCCGCCACAAATAAAAAAAAAATATTTTTTTTTTGTGTCCTGTCCAGCTTGTCAGGCAAATCCTATAGTTGATGTAGATGCCCGTATCGGCTGTTCACATTTACTTTACAAAAGAGAAGTGTAGGATACTTCTCTTGTTGCCTTATTTGTATTTGACCACTACTGTTTTCTGTTTATTTGTTACTGACTGTGGCAGGACACTTCTGCCTCTGTTTCACTTTATGTTGCTGGTAAATAATATGGTTGTAGTAGTAGGCTAAAGTTAAATGATTTAGTAAGCACTAATTAAAGGGGCAGAGCTTTGAGAGACATTTTAGCTTTTATATTTTATAAGATATATTTTTTGTAAGAACCACAATTAATAAATATATTTCAGTGAATAACTTATTGTTCAAGTCTGTATATAAATATGTACATAAAGTGTTGTAATTATATTGTAAAATGAATGGATGAACGTTTAAAACAAAACTGTTATTATTAGTTAGTAAGTATACATTTTTTGAGCCTTTTTAGAGAAAATCATATCATTGTAGTAAATTATGCAAATTACTCGATGATGTCATGACGACCACGCCCATAGCCACGCCCCCACCACCGCAGGTATCTTGGCAGTTTATGGGAAACACTGGTAAGTGATTGTTTTATTATGTTCATAGATTGTATATCTTGTTTAGCACTTGGCACTACTGCTACTTCACTAAAGCTGCATCAGTTAAGCACACAGCTTCTAAAAATTGTAGATCGTCCTCCTTATATTCAGGCTCAAAAAGATATGTGTGTGGAAAGTAGTCTTTGTTGTCTCATGAAGTCTGCCATGATTAGGAGTGTTGTTGTTGTTGTTGTTGTTGAAAGGAGCAGCGAACTTTGTGATGTGTCTGTGAAATTAATACGCCACTTAAAATGATCAAAATAAATAAATATTACTTGTTATTATGAATGTTACTGCAATATATACCTGAAGCATGTGTATAAAACCTTTCACTTTGCCTTTTTCTGTGTTGATTGAGCTGTGTTGAAGC
Source organism: Entelurus aequoreus (assembly GCF_033978785.1). Lineage (NCBI taxonomy): Eukaryota > Metazoa > Chordata > Actinopteri > Syngnathiformes > Syngnathidae > Entelurus > Entelurus aequoreus. The sequence goes on along the minus strand of NC_084758.1, from coordinate 34,924,981 downwards.
AGCAAAAAAGGACATTATGTTAAATGAAGAGTTTCTGTCTCTGATAGTTGATATAATAATGTAAGTGCATCATAAAGCCTACATGAACTCCATGGTGTTCAGGGATGAATAGTCTCTCCTATTGCTATTGTACTATTTTTTCAGCTATAGTTACATGAATCATTAGTAATGCAGCAGCCTAGTTTTGAATGGCAGGATCCCTGCTATCATAAAAATATAACATTTACATAATAAAAATCAAATGCTGTAATAAATTAAGCATGAGGAATTGACTTGAAACTGTTTAATGTTGCACTTTTTATATGTAGAAGAAAAGTTTTGTCATTGTATTTAATGTGAGCAACAACTTGAGGCAGTTTAATGTTGAGTAACGTGGGCAGAATTATTATAGTGTTCCCAATGTTAAAAGGATAAAGCCATTGTTTACAAATGTGGTAAATAAATAACCAAAAAATTTATATTTTGTTGTTTTCTTACTGTACCGAAAATGAACCGAACCGTGACCTCTAAACCGAGGTACGTAACGAACCGACATTTTTGTGTACCGTGACACCCCTAATAACCACCCACTGTTACTATTAGGGATGATACTCGAAACCGGTTTTCCCGGTTGTTCGATAAGAAAATAACAGAGTCCTCGGACTCGAATCCCTTTTTGAGAACCGGTACCCGTTATCGAGACCACTATAGTAAAGAAAAGAGTTGGTTCTTTATTCGAATCCCTCAGAACGAATCCCGTCCCGACCAGAAATGCTCCGTGTGACATCACAAGAAATGACGTCACGTAGCTCAGTCATTAGGCGCAGATAGCGAAAGCAGGAAAAACAATGGACGGGAAAAAGCGCTCCAAGGTGTAATAAAGTTCAAAACAAAATGTATAATCCATCGAATAACTTTACTGAGAGATTTGAGCAGACTACAAACACATGACCAACACTTTTACCACCAACCGGAAACATAGCAACCAGGCTAGCACCGCACCTCCTTTACGGCAGCTGTCACAACCTTCTTAAAGCAACCGCAGCACATACATATATACACAACACTGCAGCACATACATATATATACAACACTGCAGCACATACATATATATACAACATATCTCCCTTTTTTAACTTTTGTTTTTCACACTGTATATGTGTTGTCTGTCTAATTATAAATAATGCAGACGAGGCGTGTTGGCTGAGTTCTTGACGTTTACTTTCACGGGTGACGACATGCAACAACACTTTTCGGGGCTACCGCGCATGCTCGTAACTCCCGTTGCATGCTGGGTAGTGTAGTTGTTATATTCCCTAGCTCATAACATCACATATTTCCCCCTATAAAGAAATAATGTTAACTCAATAAAGTGTATTATTTTTTTAGCTTTAACTTTTCATTTTTTAGCATTGTAACCACATTTGCAAACAACTTTTCTCTTCATAGAATTTTCTTTCTTTCTTTAAAGTGCAAAAATGTCAAAGCATCATAACAAACAGTTATGTCAAATAGCAGCAGAAGTGCACTTTTTGGAGAGCTGTATTATTTCCAGTTTTGTGCCCAAGGGACTGATTTTATTTAACACTATATTATTATTTATACACCTATAGTGATCACAGAGACAGCTTGTTTTTGTGTTACTGTATATATTTGTTTTTATGAAAAATCCCACTTAATATACTTTGGGTAACAACAGTCAATGTTTATTTATTTTATTTTATTTTTTTAGGGGGGTAACAGCCAATATTTATTTATTTATTAGATTTTATTTTGTTCTTATATAATAAAAGTGAGCTTTTGTTAAACCAAATATTGTGTGGTTTTTTTCCATATACAACAACCTATCTGGACTCCATAAGAGAATCCATAAGGAATCGGTTCGATAAGAGGATTCGATAATAGACTCGAACTTGATAATTCCTTATCAAACATCATCCCTAGTTACTATTACCCTACTAAATCCAATGATGGAAAAAGCATGATAACCATACTTTGATACAATTATGGACCGACTAGCGTTAGTTTGCAAGCTATCTTAAATTCTAACATGAAAACAAGAGACATTAGTGTCCTTCCCCATTAAAAAGGTCAATACCCAATCTAAAGTGAAATAAACACATGACGTCACACTGCAAAAAGTGAAATCTAAGTCAGATGAAATATCTCAAATAAGGGTGATATTTGCTTATTTTCTGTCTGATAAGATCATTCTTCTCACTAAGCAGATTTGATGTTAGAGTGTTTTACTTGTTTTAAGCGTTTTGCTCCTAAATGATGTCAGTAAGATATTACAGCTTGTAGCTGAGATTTGATGAGCTATATTGAGTAAAACATGCTTGAAACTAGAATATCAACTGTTGCAAAGCTGTGTCATCAACACTCACAAGTAGAAAACTACTTTTTTAAACTCATCATTTCTTACTTCAAGCATGAAAAAAAAAATCATGATGCCGAGCGCATATCATTATGTCAAGATAATGGCACTAGCTAACTAGTGCCATTATCTAACTAATTATTAACTAATTTTACTTGTTTTGGAAAGTCTTGACAAGCCACATTTTCTTATTCTATTGGCAGATAATTTTGCTTAGTTCAAATAAAATACCCCTCATTTTTGTATTTTTTTTTCTTGTTTTTGAACACTGACTTTCTGCAGTGTGACTATTGAACATAAGTGTGCTCAAAGTGGAGGATGCAAACTCCACAGTGTCAAGTTGAACTCACGCTACGTCACATAAAGCACACGCCATCACCCAATTTGCATTTATTCAAACAACATTCTAAAACGTTTACAAATGAGAATGGAAAAAGATCAACATAATTAAACAGTCAAATAAAAATAATATGGCTCTATGAAGCCGGAAGAATATTCAATAAAAAAAAAAATCCTGTGTAATTATTTACTTGAGGCAATAAGGAAATACAATTAGTGTAAGTAGTTGTTGAGCACATTCAACAATACGGCCAAAATAATGACAAGAGTTGAATTTGCTTGGATTATTCTGGGATGTCGGCACACTTTGAGAAAAAAGAATGCAAAACTGCTATTTTGACGCAAAAATTAATGTTCAAAAATGTGGATTTCTGAATTTTCGCAAAAATGTCACATGCCTGATTGTTTAATTGAACTTAAATATGACAATGTTAAACTACAGGAGAAATACTTGTTTATTGCATGATTATTATTAGTATTATTATTATGTATTATCATGTTTATTGCATGATTATTATTATTATTATTATTATTATTATTATGTATTATCATGTTTATTGCATGATTATTATTAGTATTATTATTATGTATTATCATGTTTATTGCATGATTATTATTAGTATTATTATGTATTATCATGTTTATTGCATGATTATTATTAGTATTATTATGTTTATTGCATGATTATTATTAGTATTATTATTATGTATTATCATGTTTATTGCATGATTATTATTAGTATTATTATGTATTATCATAGTAATAATTATTATCATGGGGCACGATGGCGAGCGCCTGGTGGCCGGGCCTGTCCCCATGGGGCCCGGCCGGGCACAGCCCGAAGAGGCAACGTGGGTCCCCCCTCCAATGGGCTCACCACCCATAGCAGGGGTCATAGAGGTCGGGTGCAGTGTGAGCTGGGCGGAAGCCGAAGGCAGGGCACTTGGCGGTCCGATCCTCGGCTACAGAAGCTAGCTCTTGAGACGTGGAACGTCACCTCGCTGGGGGGGAAGGAGCCTGAGCTAGTGCGTGAGGTGGAGAAGTTCCGACTAGACATAGTCGGACTCACTTCCACGCACAGCAAGGGCTCTGGAACCAGTTCTCTGGAGAGGGGCTGGACTCTCTTCTACTCTGGCGTTGCCGGCAGTGAGAGGCGACGGGCTGGGGTGGCAATTCTTGTTGCCCCCCGACTCAGAGCCTGCATGTTGGAGTTCAACCCGGTGGACGAGAGGGTAGCTTCCCTCCGCCTTCGGGTGGGGGGACGGGTCCTGACTGTGGTTTGCGCTTACGCGCCAAACCGCAGCTCAGAGTACCCACCCTTTTTGGATTCACTCGAGGGAGTACTTGAGAGTGCTCCCCCGGGTGATTCCCTCGTTCTACTGGGGGACTTCAACGCTCATGTTGGCAGCGACAGTGAAACCTGGAGAGGCGTGATTGGGAAGAATGGCCACCCGGATCTGAACCCGAGCGGTGTTTTGTTATTGGACTTTTGTGCCTGTCACAGATTGTCCATAACAAACACCATGTTCAAACATAAGGGTGTCCATATGTGCACTTGGCACCAGGACACCCTAGGCCGCGGTTCCATGATCAACTTTGTAGTTGTGTCATCGGATTTGCGGCCTCATGTTTTGGACACTCGGGTGAAGAGAGGGGCGGAGCTTTCTACCGATCACTACCTGGTGGTGAGTTGGCTGCGATGGTGGGGGAGGATGCCGGACAGACCTGGCAGGCCCAAACGCATTGTGAGGGTTTGCTGGGAACGTCTGGCAGAGTCTCCTGTCAGAGAGAGTTTCAATTCCCACCTCCGGAAGAACTTTGAACATGTCACGAGGGAGGTGCTGGACATTGAGTCCGAATGGACCATGTTCCGCACCTCTATTGTCGAGTCGGCTGATTGGAGCTGTGGCCGCAAGGTAGTTGGTGCCTGTCGTGGCGGTAATCCTAGAACCCGTTGGTGGACACCGGCGGTGAGGGATGCCGTCAAGCTGAAGAAGGAGTCCTATCGGGTTCTTTTGGCTCATAGGACTCCTGAGGCAGCGGACAGGTACCGACAGGCCAAGCGGTGTGCGGCTTCGGCGGTCGCGGAGGCAAAAACTCGGACATGGGAGGAGTTCGGGGAAGCCATGGAAAACGACTTCCGGACGGCTTCGAAGCGATTCTGGACCACCATCCCCCGCCTCAGGAAGGGGAAGCAGTGCACTATCAACACCGTGTATGGTGAGGATGGTGTTCTGCTGACCTCGACTGCGGATGTTGTGGATCGGTGGAGGGAATACTTCGAAGACCTCCTCAATCCCACCAACACGTCTTCCTATGAGGAAGTAGTGCCTGGGGAATCTGTGGTGGGCTCTCCTATTTCTGGGGCTGAGGTTGCTGAGGTAGTTAAAAAGCTCCTCGGTGGCAAGGCCCCGGGGGTGGATGAGATCCGCCTAGAGTTCCTTAAGGCTCTGGATGCTGTGGGGCTGTCTTGGTTGACAAGACTCTGCAGCATCCCGTGGACATCGGGGGCGGTACCTCTGGATTGGCAGACCGGGGTGGTGGTTCCTCTCTTTAAAAAGGGGAACCGGAGGGTGTGTTCTAACTATCGTGGGATCACACTCCTCAGCCTTCCCGGTAAGGTCTAGTCAGGTGTACTGGAGAGGAGGCTACGCCGGATAGTCGAACCTCTGATTCAGGAGGAACAGTGTGGTTTTCGTCCTGGTCGTGGAACTGTGGACCAGCTCTATACTCTCGGCAGGGTCCTTGAGGGTGCATGGGAGTTTGCCCAACCAGTCTACATGTGTTTTGTGGACTTGGAGAAGGCATTGGACCGTGTCCCTCGGGAAGTCCTGTGGGGAGTGCTCAGAGAGTATGGGGTATCGGACTGTCTGATTGTGGCGGTCCGCTCTCTGTATGATCAGTGCCAGAGTTTGGTCCGCATTGCCGGCAGTAAGTCGGACACGTTTCCAGTGAGGGTTGGACTCCGCCAAGGCTGCCCTTTGTCACCGATTCTGTTCATAACTTTTATGGACAGAATTTCTAGGCGCAGTCAGGGCGTTGAGGGGATCTGGTTTGGTGGCTGCAGGATTAGGTCTCTGCTTTTTGCAGATGATGTGGTCCTGATGGCTTCATCTGGCCAGGATCTTCAGCTCTCGCTGGATCGGTTCGCAGCCGAGTGTGAAGCGACTGGGATGAGAATCAGCACCTCCAAGTCCGAATCCATGGTTCTCGCCCGGAAAAGGGTGGAGCGCCATCTCCGGGTTGCGGAGGAGACCCTGCCCCAAGTGGAGGAGTTCAAGTACCTCGGAGTCTTGTTCACTAGTGAGGGAAGAGTGGATGGTGAGATCGACAGGCGGATCGGTGCGGCGTATTCAGTAATGCGGACGCTGTATCGATCCGTTGTGGTGAAGAAGGAGCTGAGCCGGAAGGCAAAGCTCTCAATTTACCGGTCGATCTACGTTCCCATCCTCACCTATGGTCATGAGCTTTGGGTTATGACCGAAAGGACAAGATCACGGGTACAAGCGGCCGAGGTGAGTTTCCTCCGCCGGGTGGCGGGTCTCTCCCTTAGAGATGGGGTGGGAGGCTCTGCCATCCGGGGGGAGCTCAGGGTGGAGCCGCTGCTCCTCCACATCGAGAGGAGCCAGGTGAGGTGGTTCGGGCATCTGGTCAGGATGCCACCCGAACGCCTCCCTAGGGAGGTGTTTAGGGCACGTCCGACCGGTAGGAGGCCACGGGGAAGACCCAGGACACGTTGGGAAGACTATGTCTCCCGGCTGGCCTGGGAACGCCTCGGGATCCCCCGGGAGGAGCTGGACGAAGTGGCTGGGGAGAGGGAAGTCTGGGCTTCCCTGCTTAAGCTGCTGCCCCCGCGATCCGACCTCGGATAAGCGGAAGAAGATGGATGGATGTATTATCATGACATCACTGCTTCATTTTGACAATAATCTTGTTTATCTGCAAACATTTGTTATCATCCAGCCTCCATAATCCATATTATTGTCATGCAATAGACCTCATCTTGTTATCATCCAGCCTCCATAATCCATATTATTGTCATGCAATAGACCTCATCTTGTTATCATCCAGCCTCCATAATCCATATTATTGTCATGCAATAGACCTCATCTTGTTATCATCCAGCCTCCATAATCCATATTATTGTCATGCAATAGACCTCATCTTGTTATCATCCAGCCTCCATAATCCATATTATTGTCATGCAATAGACCTCATCTTGTTATCATCCAGCCTCCATAATCCATATTATTGTCATGCAATAGACCTCATCTTGTTATCATCCAGCCTCCATAATCCATATTATTGTCATGCAATAGACCTCATCTTGTTATCATCCAGCCTCCATAATCCATATTATTGTCATGCAATAGACCTCATCTTGTTATCATCCAGCCTCCATAATCCATATTATTGTCATGCAATAGACCTCATCTTGTTATCATCCAGCCTCCATAATCCATATTATTGTCATGCAATAGACCTCATCTTGTTATCATCCAGCCTCCATAATCCATATTATTGTCATGCAATAGACCTCATCTTGTTATCATCCAGCCTCCATAATCCATATTATTGTCATGCAATAGACCTCATCTTGTTATCATCCAGCCTCTATACTCCATATTATTGTCATGCAATAGACCTCATCGTGTTATCATCCAGCCTCCATAATCCATATTATTGTCATGCAATAGACCTCATCTTGTTATCATCCAGCCTCCATAATCCATATTATTGTCATGCAATAGACCTCATCTTGTTATCATCCAGCCTCCATAATCCATATTATTGTCATGCAATAGACCTCATCTTGTTATCATCCAGCCTCCACAATCCATATTATGGTCATGCAATAGACCTCATCTTGGCAGTATATTTATTGAGTAGTTGGAGCACTAATGAGAAGCTGAATGAGGAAGTAAGAAGAGAAAATAATAGCACTGCTTGACTCAACCTTGGAGTGGAATGTTGTTGTCTCTAATTGTTTGGACTTTTGTTAATATTGTTTCTTTAACTGTTTGGAATTGTGTTATAATTGTTTGTGTAATTGTTTTAAATTGTGTTAATATTGTTTGTGTAATTGTTTTAAATTGTGTTAATATTGTTTCTTTTATTGTTTTAAATTGTGTTAATATTGTTTCTTTTATTGTTTTAAATTGTGTTAATATTGTTTCTTTTATTGTTTTGAATTGTGTTAATATTGTTTCTTTTATTGTTTGGACTTTTGTTAATATTGTTTCTTTTATTGTTTTAAATTGTGTTAATATTGTTTCTTTTATTGTTTGGACTTTTGTTAATATTGTTTCTTTTATTGTTTTAAATTGTGTTAATATTGTTTCTTTTATTGTTTTAAATTGTGTTAATATTGTTTCTTTTATTGTTTTAAATTGTGTTAATATTGTTTCTTTTATTGTTTTAAATTGTGTTAATATTGTTTCTTTTATTGTTTGGACTTTTGTTAATATTGTTTCTTTTATTGTTTTAAATTGTGTTAATATTGTTTGTGTAATTGTTTTAAATTGTGTTAATATTGTTTCTTTTATTGTTTTAAATTGTGTTAATATTGTTTCTTTTATTGTTTGGACTTTTGTTAATATTGTTTCTTTTATTCTTTTAAATTGTGTTAATATTGTTTCTTTTATTGTTTTAAATTGTGTTAATATGGTTTCTTTTATTGTTTTAAATTGTGTTAATATTGTTTCTTTTATGGTTTTAAATTGTGTTAATATTGTTTCTTTTATTGTTTTAAATTGTGTTAATATTGTTTCTTTTATTGTTTTAAATTGTGTTAATATTGTTTTTTTTATTGTTTTAAATTGTGTTAATATTGTTTCTTTTATTGTTTTAAATTGTGTTAATATGGTTTCTTTTATTGTTTTAAATTGTGTTAATATTGTTTCTTTTATGGTTTTAAATTGTGTTAATATTGTTTCTTTTATTGTTTTAAATTGTGTTAATATTGTTTCTTTTATTGTTTTAAATTGTGTTAATATGGTTTCTTTTATTGTTTTAAATTGTGTTAATATTGTTTCTTTAATTGTTTGGACTTTTGTTAAAATTGTTTCTTAAACTGTTTGGAATTGTGTTAAGATTGTTTGTGTAACTGTTTGGAATTGTGTTAATATTGTTTGTGTAACTGTTTGGAATTGTGTTAATATTGTTTGTGTAACTGTTTGGAATTGTGTTAATATTGTTTGTGTAACTGTTTGGAATTGTGTTAACATTGTTTCTTTAACTGTTTGGAATTGTGTTAACGTTTGTGTAACTGTTTTGTCACTGGAGGTTACAGAGCGACAGGATGCATGTATGAACTGGGGAGGACTACTTCCTGTTTCAGTGGCCTGACTTCCTACTTGACAACCTGCAGAGCAACAGGAAGAGAATGTGTGTGCGTGCGTGCGTGTCAAACAGAACTTGTTGATAACTTGACAGCACATCACATCCTCACAGCGCTCATTGTCATCGCTTCCGCACACACACACACACACACACACACACACACACACACACACACACACACACACACACACACACACACACACACACACACACACACACACACACACACACACACACACACACACACACACACACACAATTTGAGAGCTGAGAAAAATGCCTCCCTCTTTAGGACCAGCCTTTCTAGATATATAAAGAAGTGTATTTACAACATGAAAAATATATACATACTATGCAAATATAAAAACGCTTTTAGTTAATTTTTATAATTTGTTTTTGTTTGTAATTGGTTTTTAACCTTCATTATTTACTTCAATGTATTACAGTATGTCTCTATATACTAGGGGTGTCAAACTCAAATACAGAGTGGGCCAAAATGTCAAAGTGAACAAAGCCGCGGGCCAAGGTTGGACAAATGAACCTTTTAATAGGGACCCAAACAAGTTTTAATAGGGACCCAAACAAGTTTTAATAGGGACCCAAACAAGTTTTAATAGGGACCCAAACAAGTTTTAATAGGGACCCAAACAAGTTTTAATAGGGACCCAAACAAGTTTTGCATTGAATATTGAACAAGCAAAGCTTATATAACTTTATAGTGACATGCAAAATGAAGTTTCAAATAATAATAATAATAATTAAAAAATATCAATGGCATATCAAATACAATTTAAATAAAAATTGAATGCCTCTTTTCTATTTGCAGCCTTCTGAGGTAAATATCAACATTAACTTTTTCCACAGGCTAATAAATTTGAAAATAAAATATTGAATAAACCAACCATTCAGGACTTTTTACTGAAATGAATTTTTTTTATTTAAACGGGGATAGCAGATCCATTCTATGTGTCATACGTGATCATTTCGCGATATTGCCATATTTTTTCTGAAAGGATTTAGTAGAGAACATAGACGATAAAGTTCGCAACTTTTGGTCGCTGATAAAAAAAGCCTTGCCTGTACCGGAAGTAGCGTGACGTCACAGGTTGTTTACACCAGCAGAGAGAGCGCTACAATATACACCCCCCGCTACCTCCAAGCCCCCCCCCCCCCACCCCCACCCCCCCCCCCCCCCCACACACACACACACACACACACACACACACACACACCTTGTAGCGTCCCGGAAGAGTTAGTGCTGCAAAGGGTTCTGGGTATTTGTTCTGTTGTGTTTATGTTGTGTTATGGTGCGGATGTTCTCCCAAAATGTGCTTGTCATTCTTGTTTGGTGTGGATTCACAGTGTGGCACATATTTGTAACAGTGTTAAACTTGTTTATACGGTCACCCTCAGTGTGACCTGTATCACTGCTTGCATTCACTTCTGTGTGTGTGCCAAAGCCGCACATATTATGTAACTGAGCCCGTAATCGTTGGACCTATGAAAAGAGGACGTTACAATTCTCGGGAGGGGCACTGAAATTTGGGAGTCTCCCGGGAGGTTTGGCAAGTATGACAATTAGCCGCGGCACCGCCACTGTATATGATCGGCGGGCCAGCTCTAGTGTTAATTTGATATCACCTCACGGGCCAAGTGAAATTACACGGCGGGCCAGAGTTTGACACCCATGCTATATACATATTTATTAGATTGATTTTTTTTAAATAAATGTTGACCAAAGGGGGCGTATTTCAATTTCTTACACACACTTGTTATTTCATATGTTGACCAGAGGGGAAGCACTTCACATTTCTTACACACACACTTGTTATTTCATCTGTTGACCAAAGGGGGAGCACTTTTAAAAGCGACACACCGTCAATGTGAAAAATCCCTCCTTTTTGGGACCACCCTCATTATTGACATGTAATCACCCTGTGTAATAGAGGCAATGTTATTGGGAGCATGATTTATGTCATCACTTGTTCACACCTCCTCATATGGAAGATACTTTTCCTTCTTGTCTCAAGAAGGGTAGAAATACAAGAACACACACACACACACATGCACACATTCTTGTATTTGTTACCTTCTTGAGACCTGAGAAAAATGCCTCCCTCTTTAGGACCAGCCTTTCTAGATATATAAAGAAGTGTATTTACAACAGTAATAATATATACATACTATCAAATATAAAAAAGCTTGTTGTGAAAAATGAGTTGGAATTTCACAAGAAAAACTTATAAAGTTGGCAGTGTTATGATAAAAATCGTCATTTTACTCAACGCAAGTCAAAATTTTACAAGAAAAACGGAACATTTGTGCAATATTATGATAAAAGTTGGAATTTCACTCAATAACAGTCGCAATTTTATGAAAAGAGTCGTAATTTTACTCGACAAAAGTCACAATTTTACAAGAAAACTTCAACATTTTGGCAATATTATAATAATAATCGGAATTGTACTCTGCAAAATGATAACAAAAGTCATAATTTCACTAAAAATATTTCACTATTTAACAAGAATAACAAAACAATTGGCAATGTTGTGATAAAAGGCAGAATTTGACATTACATCATTTTGCAATAAATTTACGTAAAATAGTGATAATTTTACATAAAATAGTAATAATTTTACGAGAAAATATTGAGGGGGAGCACTTCAAATTTTTACACACACTTGTTATTTCATATGTTGACCAAAGGGGGAGCACTTCACATTTCGTACACACACTTGTTATTTCATATGTTGACCAGAGGGGGAGCACTTTTAAAAGCGACACACAGTCAATGTGAAAAATCCCTCCTTTTTGGGACCACCCTCATGTTGATAGATGTCACCACAAATGAGACATTGTCTATTACAGGGGTCACCAACGCGGTGCCCGCGGGCACCAGGTAGCCCGTAAGGACCAGATGAGTAGCCCGCTGGCCTGTTCTAAAAATAGCTCAAATAGCAGCACTTACCAGTGAGCTGCCTCTATTTTTTAAATGTTATTTATTTACTAGCAAGCTGGTCTCGCTTTGCCCAACATTTTTAATTCTAAGAGAGACAAAACTCAAATAGAATTTGAAAATCCAAGAAAATATTTTAAGGACTTGGTCTTCACTCGTTTAAATAAATTCATTAATTTTTTTACTTTGCTTCTTATAACTTTCAGAAAGACAATTTTAGAGAAAAGAATACAACCTTAAAAATGATTTTAGGATTTTTAAACACATATACCTTTTTACCTTTTAAATTCCTTCCTCTTCTTTCCTGACAATTTAAATCAATGTTCAAGTATTTTTTTTATTTTTATTGTAAAGAATAATAAATACATTTAAATTTAATTCTTCATTTTAGCTTCTGTTTTTTCGACGAAGAATATTTGTGAAATATTTCTTCAAACTTATAATGATTAAAATTCAAAAAAAATATTCTGGCAAATCTAGAAAATCTGTAGAATCAAATTTAAATCTTATTTCAAAGTCTTTTGAATTTCTTTTAAAATTTTTGTTCTGGAAAATCTAGAAGAAATAATGATTTGTCTTTGTTAGAAATATAATTTGGTCCAATTTGTTATATATTCTAACAAAAGTGTAGATTGGATTTTAAACTATTTAAAACATGTCATCAAAATTCTAAAATTAATCTTAATCAGGAAAAATTACTAATGATGTTCCATAAATTATTTTTTTAAGTTTTCTCTTCTTTTTTTCGGTTGAATTTTGAATTTTAAAGAGTCGAAATTGAAGATAAACTATGTTTCAAAATATAACTGTCATTTTTTTCGTGTTTTCTCCTCTTTTAAACCGTTCAATTAAGTGTAAATGTCATTAATTATTAATAATAACAGAGTTAAAGGTAAATTGAGCAAATTGGCTATTTCTGGCAATTTATTTAAGTGTGTATCAAACTGGTAGCCCTTCGCATTAATCACTACCCAAGAAGTAGCTCTTGCTTTCAAAAAGGTTGCTGACCCCTGCACTATTAGATGCAATGTTATTGATTTATGTCATCACTTGTTCACACCTCCTCATATGGAGAAATAGAAATACAAGAACACGCACGCACACACACACACACACACACACACACACACACACACACACACACACACACACACGCACGCACACACACACACACACACACACACACTTGAATAGTAGGAAAGTAGCGTCAAGTGATGATGGAGGAGATAGAAAGAAGGAGGTGAGAAAGAAAGCGGGCATTACTGACCTGAAGCCAAACTTGTCCATGGACACAGACAAGTGTCGAGGCTGACTGAAACACTTGTAAATGTTGCGGTCGT